>NW_004949099.1:39113484-39205479 GCF_000317375.1 Microtus ochrogaster | reverse complement strand
GAGGAAGAGGAAGAGGAAGAAGAAGAAGAAGAAGAAGAAGAAGAAGAAGAAGAAGAAGAAGAAGAAGAAGAAGAAGAAGAAGAAGAAGAATCAAAGTGAAATGGAGCCCTCAGACATACCTTAGGAAAATCACGTGTCGCTTGGTCTTAGCCCTCAACGTGGAGATCATTTGTGGATGAGGTATCTGAAGTCTTACCAGGGGCTTCACCATAGAAAATTGTGCTTGAAATTTTATAAATGGTTACACTAATTTCCAAAAAGGAGAGACCAAGGGTGATGGGGCAGCTGTAATTGGGGGAATCAGTCTGTGGACACGTGGTTGCTAGATCTTGGGAAAGAGATGAATGTGGCAGGGCTCTATCCTCAGGCGGGAGAGAGAAGACATGCACAGATCTGCATTCATTGAAACTGGAGCTTCAGTGTCCTCAAAGACAAGGGCTGTAGGAATGTGCTGGAGGAACTGGGGAAACATTCGCTGTGGTCTCAAGTGATTAAAAACTATTCAGAAAAGCTAGGGCTTAAGGATAAGCGGGATTTTGCCAAGCGGTGGCAGGAAGATGAAAGGAAGGGAATAAGACAGACAGGTGGCAAGTTCAAGAGGCTGCTTGAGGAGTCAGGATTCAGGCAGCCTGAGAAAGTCTGAATTCTGGGGCCAAATTTTCAATTCATGAAGCTCCATTATTTTTATTAGACCTGGAGAGACTTCAGCTGCTGTATTTAAAGTTTCATTTTTCAACAAACATGGGATACCACCTTCTCCTCTCCACTGTCAGTCCTACGAAGTCCAATTTGGAGGGATTGGGGTCAGCATCAGCTTCTAAAACAACAACAGCAAGGTGCGCTACAATCCCAAATCATAACAAACTAGACCCAGGGAACTTTCCCCAAGTTAGGACCAAGTGTGTTTCTATTCAATTCCCTGAACCTGGTGCAGCACTCTACTCGTAGAGACACTGAGGAAATTTTCATTTGGTTAGTGAAAGTAAACCAGACACCAAGTCATCTTTTTTTTTTTTTAACTCTGAGACCAGTCAATGCCTCTCACTAGGAGAGAAGACTTCATCTGTTCTGGTTGCTGTAGTTGTGTTGGTTTTATAGTGTCGGTACTGAGCCTCGGGTCTCACCCACGCTATGCTGGCGCTGTTTGCTGGATCATGCCCCATGCCTCATGCCCCAGCTTTTTAAAGTACTATATTATAGACTTTATATGAAAATTTTCCCCAGACTAGGAAGTAGATGAGCTAGAAACTTCTGGACACAGAACTTAACTTTGCTATTTGACTACCTCATGCTGTCTGACCAATCCGAGTCTTGCCTCTTGGACTGTTAAAAGAGTTAAATAACACACGCATACATACACTCACAGACATAGACACAAAAAAACAAAACAAAAACAAAAAACAAACAAAAAAGCCGGGCGGTGGTGGCGCCCACCTTTAATCCCAGCACTCGGGAGGCAGAGGCAGGCGGATCTCTGTGAGTTCGAGACCAGCCTGGTCTACAAGAGCTAGTGCCAGGACAGGCTCCAAAAGCTACAGAGAAACCCTGTCTCGAAAAAACAAAAAAAACAGACATAGACACATACTTTACAATTGCATTTTCATAACTTCGAAGGTGGTTTAAAAGTATATTTTTATTTAGTGTGTGTGTGTGTGTGTGTGTGTGTGTGTGTGTGTGTGTGTGTATGCCACACATATGCAAATGCCCATGGAGGTCAGAAGAGTACATTGGATTCGTTGGAGCTGTAGTTACAGGCAGTTGTAAGTGGCCGATATGGGTGCTGGGAACCATTTCCTGTCCTCTAGAAGAGCAGCAAGCACGCTTAAGCCGTGAGCCTGCTCTCTAACCCCATCTCTCAAGTTTCATTTGCAGTATTTCTCTTGACTTTGATGGCAGATTCTAGGCTGTATGGGAAGCTCATTCTAGGGCTGAATGTGAATGGAAACATTCCTTGTAGAATGGGAAATGGACAAAAGCTAATGCAATAGGTGTCACTTCTGGCCTTATTCAGTGTCTGATCTCAGTTCCTAACCTCTGATAAAGTCGTCTCGGAATCCCCAAGCAGGCTCTGTGAGAAAGAGGATTAAAGGGTATTAACCAGCCAAGAAGATCCTGATGTCCCAGGGACACCTTGGACAAACCTTTGCTATTGATTAAAGGAATTAGCGATTTTGGAATGTACGGGTAGACAAAAGGCATAGCAATGCAATCCTTTTCCACAAGCCCAGGCACAGACCAGACAATCACTGGTTTCTTGCTCCCTGCTGGTGCACACCTATAGTTCAACAGGCTAAATTTAGAAGGAACCCCTTTGACACGGAGCCCCCTGTCTAGAGGGCATGCCCTCTCCAGCAGGGCACCCCACTCTGTGCCGCTCCACATCTTCCAGGACTCTGGTAGCCAATGGCTACCACAAAGACTGCTAAGAGAACAGCCAGATTCTGCTCTGAGTCTGCCGAGGACTGCAGTAGAAGCCAGGAAACCACCCAGATTGTCTACATTTGGTCTCCACCACCCACAGTTGCGAAAGGCAAACAAATACAGTCAACATTAGGGGAGAAGGTAGGAGGTGACGGAGTGAACATAGGAACTGTGTCCGGGGTGAGGCAGGTGAGTGCCTTGTGAGCAACAGAAGTGACAGGAGAAAAGGAACACATTCACTACAGAGCCTCGTAATCCAGATTTGCTAGTGGACCCTTAAAAAGTCTCGGATAACACTTTGAATGCCCCTGGGCTCCAATACCTTCCAAACACATACAGTAGAGTTGGCTATTGGATGAGGAAGCTTCTCGCAACACTTAACTATGAGTCTCTTTCACACACATGTTATTATATGTTCTTATTGCCACTTATGAATTTGTTATGATAATATGAAGCCATCTGCAGCTAGACATGTAACTGATACAGACAGAACATAATAAGCATCGTTCAATGCTTATAACCTTCTTTAGTACACAACATGGCAGTGTTGTTTCACTGTCTGCAGTGACCACACAGATGTTAATTAGTAGTCGCATGTCTCCAGCCTGTGCAGGATTGATTAACAAAGCATGGGTTAAGGATGTTGGCATGGACTTTCAGCCTTCAGCGCATTTTCAGAGGAAGAGTTGAATGCACCATGATAAGAAGCAGAGATATTCTGTTACCGTTTCTGACTCAGAAGAAATGAAGGGGGAAAGGACTACGTTCCACAGGAGAATCCACACATAGCATCTGCAGACCTCTAAGATAAGGACCAAGACCCAGCATGGTCCCTCTCCACAGGAGGAGATAAGTTTCTGAGACACATCTGAAACAGTGTAATAAGGACTCTCTCAGAATTGTGAAAATCAATTTATTACTCTGGAATTCATCGAAGGCTTGGCATAGTCAAGGATCATTTATTGAGGGGCAATGACATTATCTTCATCTGCCTTTCTCTAGCTCTGTGGTAATCTCAAAAAATCAACAGCTTTCCCCTCATTTTGGCCATGAAAAAAAAAAAACAGCATCTAGGTTCTCTGGGATTGTAATTGTAGATTGTTTTTTGTTGTTGTTGGTTTTTTTTTTGCTTTATGTTTAAAAACAACTTATGAGTGAGTACACATGATATTTGTCTTTCTGGGTCTGGGTTACCTCACTCAATATGATGTTTTCTAGATCATAATCTGCAAATTTCAAGATGTCATTATTCTTTTCTGCTATGTAGTACTCCATTGTGTAAATGTACCATATTTTCCTTATCTATTCTTCAGTTGAGAGGAATGTAGGTTGTTTCCAGGTTCTGGCTATGACAACCCTTAGCACCTCTTAATCCACAGATAATTTTTTCCTCATATGATGCTCTTTTCTCCTTTATTTTATATTAATTTGGGTTTGGGACCTTTTTTATTTTTTCTAATTATTTATCTGACATGTTGCTTTGTTTTATTTTAAAAATAAGATTGGGAAAAAATAAAGAAATGGGATTTAATTTTGTTTTGTGTTATTTTATTCATTCTTCTCCCATACAATACATTCCAACCACAGCCTCCCCTACCTCCCCTCCTCCCAAATCTCCCTCTTTCTCTCTCCCCCAGATTTACTGCTCCCACGATTCCCTTCAGAAAACAATTAGCTGGGATCAGAAAGCTGGATGGCTCAGAGACCTAGGGAAGAACTAAACACAAGTGACAAAAAGTTAATAAAATAATTCCTACTGATATTCTGCTCTATGCATGGGATAGGTACCTAGCTCCATGTCATCAGAGAGGCTTCCTCCAGCAGCTGATGGGAAGAGATACAGAGACCCATCACCAAACATTAGATGGAGCTCAGGGGAACCCTGCGGAGTAGGGGGAGGAAGGATTGTAGGAGTCAGAGGGTTTGAGGACCCCAGAACACTATCTACAGATTCCACTAAGCAGAGCTCACAGGGGCTCACAGAGACCGAGGCAGCAACCGCAGAGCCTGCCTGGGTCAGCACCAGGCCCTCTGCATGCTTGCTGTGGTTCTTTAGCTGAAGGTTTTTGTTGGACAGTGGGAGAGGGGGTGTCTCTGACTCTCTTGCCTGACAATAGGACCCTTTTCCTTCTACTGGGTTGCTTCATCCAGCCTTGATATGAGAGTATAGGCCTAGTCTTATGTGGAGGCCTGAAAATATGAGCCTATTTCCATGTTTTCCAAAGGTCAGAGAGTTGGAACTTAGCTCTAGTTCCTTCAAGGTTATTGTGCTTCTACCTCAAAGGTTCCACCTAGGCATAGTTCAGAGAGTTCTGCTCTCTCAAGGTTATTGTCAACAGTGTGGCTGATAGCTAGGCCTTGTACTCCAGGAATAGAGAAGTAGATCTCTACCTCTAGGTCTACCTCAAACAAAAGTCTAAAAATTCAACTAAGTTCCAGTTCCCTTAAGGAGATAATTTTGAATTCTACCCAGGGAGTGGTTTGCCTAACAGAATGTTTTGGTCTAGGGTATGAGTGTGACTTGTTTTGTTCTAGCAACAGAATGTTTAACTGTGGTTGTAGCCTGCCACTTTTAACTAGCCTGTTCATTTTCTTGTATCCTGTTAAAGCAGTCTTTTGTCTTAACCTTTAGAGGCCAAGGGTGTTTCAAGCAATTGGAAATTAAATGCAGGCAAATTTTAGTACTCACTGGAATTCCCTCCCAATACTATTCTATGCGTCTACATTTTATTTTCATTTGCATCTTCATATTATTTACTATTATTTCTAGATCCCCACGCCTCTACCCTGGCAAAAGGTATGTTTGTCAAGGCTAGTCCCCGACAGTCTTATTGCAACCTGTCATTCTGTTTGATAACAAGTTTGGTTGATACCTCTGGAAAACGGGATTTTAAATCCATCTGCCCTTATAGATGTTTCCTGTTTTAGACAGGGTCTCTCCTGGAACTCATTCTATTGACCAGCCTGACATCAAACACAGAGATCTATCTGCCTCTACCTCTTCACTGCTGGGATTAAAGATGCCTGCTGCCATGCTGGCTCTTTTGTTGTGCACACATTGGTCCTATAAAATCTCATGTCCTTCTATTACACTGCAACTAACTTTGGTCCTCTCTTAAGGGCTCTTTCCCCAAATATAACATCAAAATAGGATAATCTGAGAACATCATTCAATCCGTTAACAGCCCCGCTGGTTATTTAGGAATGTATTTTATACATATTTATGAATTTCTAAAATTTCCTTTCCCCTTGATTTATAACTTTTTAAGAATAATTTCTGCACTTGTGAATCCATTGAGGCTTATTTTGTGGCTTGGTACATAGTTTATCTTGGAGAACATCCCATATATACTTGAAAAGCAGGTATATTTGGGTGTTGTGAGGTGGGGTGTTTGTTTCACTGATCTGCTTGGTTTATACTGTTGTTCAAGTGTTACATTTTCTTGGTTGACGTCTGCTTAGCAGCTCTATGTTAAAGAATATGTGGTGTTAAACTCTTATCATCGAATTGACATTTCTCTCCATTTGGCTCTTACAGATCTTGCTTTATGTGTTTTGGACTTCTGTTGTTAGATGTGTATATGTTTATATTTGCTATTTCTTCCTAATTAATTAAAACTTTTATTGTTATAAAATATCTCTTGTTGCTTTTATTATCAATCTGTTAAGAAGTCAACTTAAATGATAGCAATATGGTCATCCCAGTTCCCTTTTGCTCACTGGTTCTGTGGTATACTTCTGTCTACCCCTTTGGCTTCTGAAGTATTTGTGTCTTTGTATCTAAAGTGTGTCTCTGTAAGTAACATATTCTTTGTTCATTAAAATAATTCATTTCACCAGCTTCATTCTTTGAACAAAGTAGTTCAACTACTTCTATTTCATGTAGTTGCAGTCAAGGTAGGATTTACAGGGGTCATTTAGCTATTTATATTGTATACACCTTATGGCATCTTGCTTCTTTCTTTCTATATTACTGCCTGCTTTTGTATTGAGTAGATATTTTCTAGTGCACTGTTTTAATTTTCTTCTGGTTTCTCTCTTTCTCTCATACACACACACATATGCATACATATGTATATGTATACACACACACACACACACACACACACACACACACATTCCTAGTGGTTGTCCTGGGGATTGTAATCAGCATCTTAACCTACAACAATCTAGAACATATCAATGTCAACTTAATTTTAATCATACAGAAAAACTATTTTCCCTTATAATTACATCCCTCCTTGTGCTGTTGTTACCATGGTTGTTCTTTCTCAGTTGTTTTTCATTGCATAGGTCTAAGGAATTACAAGCACACCTTTAAGAATCCTTTGACATTTGCTTGTGAAGTTGTCTTTGCAGGTGCTTTTTGTGTCTTTATCCAGCGTTCAGCTGCTCCGCCCTCTTGTTCATTTCAGCTCTGAAGGCCTCCTTGCACACTTCTTGTAATGCACACCTGTCAACAATGAACTCGTCCTTTCATTATCCAAGATTAGCTTAATTTCCCCCTTTATTTAAACGTAAATGCCTAGATAGCAGACTCATGTTTATGTTCCTCTGTAGTTAAAGACAATCACACACACATATATATATAACAGCACGCATTGAAAGAACTAAGCTAAACTAATACTAGTATTCTTGGACTCTGCCTCTCACTGAGGGACTGGAGCAGTTAATGAGAGCTTGGGAAGGAAGTGCAATTTTCTCAGTGGTGCAGCCACAGGTAAGTTGCCCATGCTTCAGAAAATAACATCCACTCATGCTTGTGTAGGCAGCTATAAGTCAACTGAGTCACATGTGCGTAACCACACACATGCACACACACCCACACATCCATGCACTCTCATGTGCACGCATGCATACCCATGCACAGGTACCCAAAGCTGGAGGGAATCTTCTAGGAAGAAGTTTCAGTGAGAGAAGAGTGATGATTGGTGGAGTTGAAACTATCAAATTCAATGGAACGCAATACAATGAAACTGTCAGTGAATAAAAAGAAACTGTTTTCTAAGAAAAAAACCACACATCTGGAGAAGTGGCTCAGAATTAAGAGCACTTGCTGCTCTTGTAGAAAACCTTGGTCTGGTTCCCAGCATCCACATAATGGCTCATAATCACTAGTAACTCCAGTTTCAGGAAATCCTGTGCCCTCTTCTCATCTCTGTGGGCACTGGGCACATATGCAGTGCGTGTACACGCATTCATACATATAAAATAAAATGAACATGTTTTTAATTATTTTATATTTGATATTTTAATATAATTACATAATTTCTTCCCTCCCTGTCTCTCCAAACCCCACTACATGATCTTCCTTGTTCTCTTGCAAACTCATGGCCTCTATTTCTTTTCATTGTTGCTATGTGTGTGCATGTATAGATACATATATTCCCAGACATAAGGAACTCATTCTGCACAATGCCATTCATGTACATTTTCTCAGGGCTGACCGTTTGGTATTGGATAACCAGTTGGTGTGTTCTTTCCTGGAGAGGACTATTTCTCCCACTATCGGCCTTCCTTAGTTGCCTGGAGGTTCTTGTGTAGTGTTGAAGCCTTGTGGGCTTCTCTCCACCCACTTAGGCATGTCTATTGCTGTTATCCTTGCTAAGTTCATGTTTAGACAGTCAAATTGGTGAAACTAGAAAAAAAACACATTCAGAATATTAAGAACTAAAAATATAAAGTAGCTATAACATTTAAGGACACCATGAAGTGGAAATGATTTCTAGAAACCCACAGAGGGTGGGGAAGGGAGCAAATCTGACTTGACCAATTATAAAGTGTTCATAGGCATAAAGATGGAAATGATATTAATGGCCCTCTAAATTTTTATCTTAAGATATAAGAGCTGAATCTGCCTAAGTTCCCCTGACTAGTTTTCTCCCTAACAATCATATATAATATGATAATATTATAAAATGTAAAGAGTACTAGCATTGAGAGTATTTGAAGGTTTCAAAGTAAGTTTCTTTCCTTTGAAAAGCAAGCCACAAAAATACTGTGTATTAACAATGTGTGATGAAGTGGTTGGTTCCAAGCAATGACGGTAGTTTATGAGGTCCTGGATGCAAGACAGAAGCATCCTGAGAAGAAGGAAGAATGAGAAACGTGTGGTCCTCTGAGACAGCAGGGCATCATTCTCTTTGTGTTTTTTCATAGCATTGATTAGAGGCACAAACTTGAAGCCAGTCTTCCAGGGTTCACATCCTGTCTGACACAGCATATGGATGATCTCGGGAGTATTCAACCTTCAGGCTTTATTTTCCTCTTCCATCAAGCAGACATGTTAATAACAACAATGCTCTTGGGTTTCTTCCACCATGAGTTAACATCTATAAAATCTCAGCATCATGGTGAACGCGTCATAAAGCCCATAAGAAGTTTTTGTAACAATAAGTGTGGTTGACTTGGTATCTCTAAGTTCTGATTAGTTTTTGTTTGTTTGTTTGTTTGTTTGTTTGTTTTGTCTTGTTGGTGCAGCTTGACATAACTTGGAGTTATCCAGGAAGAAGGACCTCAGTTAAAAATATTTACCAGTTTGGCCCGTGGGGAAGTCTGTGAGGTCTTTTCTTGATTAACGTTTGATGTAGGAAGGCAGCTCAGATCACAGTGGGCAGTGCCACCCCTGAGCAGGTGTGAGACAGCGGCCGGGCAAGGCATTAGGAACAAGCAAATTATCAGTGTTTCCTCCATGGTCTCTGCTTCAGTTCCTGACTCCAAATTTTTGCCCTGACTTTCCCTTCATGGTGGACTGTAAGTTGTAAGATGAAATAACTCATTTCCTCCCAAACCTGTTTTTGGTGACAGTAATAGGAATAAGTGGAATACTCTAGGAATAACTGAATTTATAATCTTAATTCACTCACGGATTTTTATTTGAGTTTGACTTTTTAAAATAAATTTATTTATATTACATCTTGACTACAGTTTCCTCTCCCTCCTCTCCTCCCATTCTCCCTCCCTTCTCTCCTCCCACTCCCCCTCCCCACTTCCTCTCCATCCCCATCCTCTTCACTCCCCCTCTGTTTCTGTTCAGAAAGGGGCTGGCCTTCCATGGATATCAACAAAGCCATGACTGACCAAGTTGCTATTGGACTAAGCACCTCCCCTTGTGTTAAGGCTGGGCAAGGCAATTCAGTATGAGGAATAGGTTTCCAAAAGCCAGTCAAGGCATTCATTTTGGTTTTATCATAGTAAAACCTCAGCCCACATTCTTTCCAGTTTACAGAAAAACTTTCAATCACCTCTAAGGGCTGTGAGCACTTACCCACTAAAATAGGGCATTTCACTTTAGGATGGACAGGGAACTTAGGACCCTATCTGCTGCCTGGTGTTATAGCTGGATCACACCCACCACCTCCTCACCCAGCAGCCAGGCATTCCCATCTCCGGAAGCTCAGCCCATCTCAGCATGCCTGGTATTTTCAGAATCACTAAAAAATAAAAATAATAATAATAAAAAAGAGTAGCTCTGTAAAGCGAGGTTCCAGTATTCTCAGATCAGAAGCTCTAGGGTTCTGCAAGGAAAGTTCAGCTTCTTCCTGCTCCTCCCATCCTTGTCATGCCCCACACAACAGCACCTTTAAAGGATCATAGAGGACCAAGCTTCCATCCACAGGGACTGAAGCAGAAATACTGCAATTCCCTGTCAGCCTCCTCTCTGAAGCAGGGTTAATTTTCATAAGCTAGAATAAATCCTTCCCGTGACAATGAGTAATTTTTATGGTCTTTCCACAGCCATCTAACTAATTGCGTATCTCACGTTTTATAATTTCCCTCCCCCACCAGCGTGAGAGCGGTGGTTAAGCAATGACCTTGGCCTCTTCTCCCTTAGAACCTGTTCAAAAACATTAATGTGGGGGGAGGCGTGTGTAGCTGGGGATCTGTGCCGACAACACAGATCCTTTTAACTGCTTCTTCTATAGCTTTCCAGTCTGGGTTTAAAGCAGGCAGTGGCTGTGGAAAGCTTATGTATAATGGAAAAAGATACTATACTTTTTATACATGGCTACTCCTTCCCACACCAACTCCGGCTGTCCATTTCGAATGTCAGTTTTGAGTGAGCTACGTTTGAAGGTGCAGAAATGCACAGCCAGAAATGGGAGCAGGAGAGACAGGCGATGTATGGATAACTACCCAGCCACAGGAGCAGGGGAGACAGGCGATGTATGGATAACCACCCAGCAGTGAGATAAATGCACAGCTCAGCTAGATCGTTAGGCTCAACAGGAGCCCAAACAAGGGAGCCTCATTCTTCAAGGGTTGGGAGGGATGATACGGGAGTTAGATCTTGAAACCTGAGTGGAAATTCTCCTTGAAGAGTTCCAGAGAAGTGAAACAACCCGTGCGAAGCCTTACATCAGCCTTGCGTGTTTGGGAAACGTGAAACATTACAAGCGCTGTGTCTAACCAGAGGGAAGTTAAGGGACAGGGCTGGGAAACAGCTCAGGAGTCCTACTGGTGGGCACAGCCAGACTCCTGAAGACTGTGTGGCTATTTATGGAAGGGTGTGTTTTGACATGCCACAGGGGCAAAGCTATATTATTATTATTGCTATTATTATTATTATTATTATTGCTGAAGCCATGTATTATTTTGAGTGGCTGATGCCAATAGCATGGAAGAAGAACAAAACAGAGTGAAGAGAACTGTAGAATAAGGCTGTGCCAAAGACAGGGGCAGGAAGAAGAGAGGGCGCCGTTCTTTCTGCCCCCTTGTCTTCAGTGTTCCTGGGCCTTGCGGGGAGTAATATGGATTCTTCATTTAGGATGGTGCATGATTCTGTTTCATTTTCTCACAAGCCTAATAAATGCTCAAAATATAAAGTCTAAGTTTTTTTTTTTAAACACACACACACAAAAATGTTTCTTGCTTTTCCAGACACTTTTCCAATCTGTGTTAAGTAAATGGACATTTAGGCTAGGAATTTGGCTTCTGCTGAGCAGTCAGCAAGTCGGGAGAGCTTCTCCTCAGAACTCTACAATGTGACCTCTGACCCTGCAGAGTTACATCTGAGTGGAAGAGGGAAGAGTCCCAGAGTGTCTCTGAATGTGGTCCTTGAAGAGACCTTATACCAATGTCTCCACTTTAAAGGCAGATCAGCTGAGTCCTCGAGAAAAAGTGTTTCATAACTATCTTTTTATTAGCAGCTGGGAACAAATGATATGGGGAGCAGGGACAGCATGTCCAGAGAGCAGGATATGAGCACCAGAAAGTGACATGTGTTATGTAATGCTAACACAGAGGTGCGCGTGGCCACAAAGACAGCAGCATGAGAACTAAGGCTGGGCTCCATCATTGTATTGTAGGTGGACTCAAAAGCAGTCGCTCTTCTTACAGTAGAGAAGAGCACAAGTCTGGACTTGTTTCCCACTCTTCTGGACCATGAAGAGATGTCTAGACAACCTCCTGGAGGCTTCTTAAAAAAAAATCAGTCTGGACTATTTGAGAGTCTGAAGGTCAGTGGTAAGGAAGGCACCAGGCAGGTTTTCTAGGTGTCAAACTAGTACCAAAGTGCTATTATCTCCATTCAACAAGTAAAAGCATTTCCTGCCTCATGTCTAGTGATGGAAATCCTGCTATATCCAACCCATAGGTGTAGGTTGGCTCCTTCAAATGCTGCACCATCCACTCACTCTGCATCGCTCCCTTGTGCACTATGGGAATAGCTCTCTTTGCCCAATGTCTTTTCTGCCTATTGAACGAGAGTTGCCCCCACCCCCGTCCTCAACCTTCCTCATCTTCCCTGACCTCAGTGACTTGAGCCTCACACATACTTGTACCCATCTTGGGAGAGAAAGTGGCTTTATACATTTTCTACTTGGCTTAAAAGAGCCTTCAAAATCAGATATTTTATATCAAATGACAGGCAACAACGGGAAACTTGAAACCCAGTGGGGGGAAAAATCCTTTTGATGAAAAATCTCTTCCGTATGTTTGGAAACCAATCTGCTCTCATGTTAATTGAACATAACGAACATACATAAAGTAAAACAATTTCTTAGGATCTTCCTTTTATGGCCCTGGGTTCAAACGCGTTGGATTCTGAAGTGTTTCTGCCGAGGCTCAGAGTGTTTTGCAGACGGTTGTGTGCTCATAGCTCAATCTGGCTCAACATTCTGGGCCAAGCTCCTCAAGTCTGTGAGTCATGTGATGTCCTTTGACATTTGAAATGTGTTCTGCATCGCTATGCCACGGAGAGCAGTGGAATTTCAGAAGGGAGCAGGTTTTGTGACCATGAGACATTAAGGTGCAACCCGAGTTAGGGAGCAGATGCTTGGCTTCAGAGTGAGGATTACAGCCCATGGAGCTAGTCCTCACTCCTGGTCAATTTTGTAACTTCGAAACATGTACAATACACAATTATCAGGATGATTTTATGCATCCATCACTCTGGGTCTTCTTTGTCACTCTTCTGAATATTCAGGAGCAAAGGCAGGTGCCTCATTTTCCAGATAAAAACAGTCAAAGGTGGCCAGGGTTTTGTGAATATCCCTGAAGTTTCCTCCCTCCCCACCATGTGCTTTCTTGGATACCAAGTCCATAAAGCGTTTTCCCAAGACCGCAGGAGGTTGTGCTGTTCTTCTTTCTGTAGCTGTTTTGCAGACAGTGCCTCTGACAAGGACTCAGTATCAAATGAGTTACCATGAACACCTATCTTTGTGAGGCACAACCACATGGAAAACGCCCTAAGAGGGCGTCAAGGAGTATTTAATGTTGAAGAAACTGGCAATCATTCTGCAACTCACGATCTTCTTACAGCTTTCCCAGATCTTTTCAGCTTCACTGTTGCCGTTATAAGCTCTGTCTCCAATGACATGAAAGCTCCCAAGGTGTCAAGAATATGTGTCCTTGTACATGTGTGTCCTTGTACACATGTCTTGTCCCCATGGTTGACTGGCCTGTCCATCCCTCTCCACTGTCTCTCTCTCACACATACACACACACATAGAGAGAGAGACAGAGACAGAGAGACAGATACACACACAGAGAGAGACAGAGACAGAGAGACAGAGACAGAGAGATAGAGAGACAGATACACATACACACCTTTTTTTCGCTCTGAGTTTAGTTTTAAATCCTCTCCATGTGGCCTTCCTGGTTACCCTGAAGTAATTGCCTCCTTCCAAAACTCATAGTACTCAACTCTTTCTTTCATTACAGCTCAGATTAGTTTTCATTTTATGTTAGCATCTCTGTTGGCCCTTGAGGAGTTTACAGGACCCCACAGAACACCTGGTCATTGACCATTTGCTAACCATAAAGCCAGATGGAACATCTGGTACCAGCTTATGAGAACGGTTGACTACTACTACTCAGAATGTTTGCCAGACAATATTAGAAACTATATGTAATCTTAATGATCAAATAATATATTTAAGACAAAGTTAAAATTCTCATAACTTATCACAAAAATGCTACTTTTTTGTTAGCTGTACATTTGAGGTCATACACAAGCATTTCTCCAGTTGGTGGTGGTGTGACTGTTTAGTCACGAATCTCTGCAGAACTGACCCTGCTGGCATCGCATCAATAGCCCAAAATTAGTAGCCATGGTAACACTGTTTACACACAATCTGGCAAATGGTGTAAACCAGAGCTTGCTTTATTGCTTTGTTGGCTGCATACACTGAAAACAGCAAAAAAGATGCAACACATTAGTTTACAGTATCTATAATCATTGCGTTTCAAATAACACGCACTACTGAGTATTTGGAAACTACCATTGAACGCAGCAGTCTTTCATGTGTAACTAAAAATGGATAGGGACATTGGTGTAGGTGGTCCTTTTGTCTTTGTGTTGCTTTCATTGATTAATAAAGAAACTGCTTTAGGCAGAACTTAGGTAGGTGGGGAAAATTAAATGGAATGAGGGGAGGAAGAAAGCAGAGCAGAGAGAAGCCAGGGATCCTCCACCTGAGATGGATGCCAGTTAGACGCCAGTTAGAATCTTGCCAGTAAGCCACTGCTACATGGTAATATACAAAGATTAATAGAAATGGGTTAAATTAAAGGCACACGCCTTTAATCCCAGCACTCGGGAGGCAAAGGCAGGCGGATCTCTGTGAGTTCGAGGCCAGCCTGCTCTACAAGAGCTAGTTTCAGGACAAGAACCAAAAAGCTACAGAAAAACCCTGTCTCGAAAATCAAAAAAAAAAAAAAAAGAAATAGGTTAAATCAAGATGTGAGAGTTAGAGGCTAGAGCTAATGGGCCAAGCAGTGTTTTAATTAATACAGTTTCTGTGTGGTTATCTCCTGGCTAAGCAAGGTGGGTGGCAGGACGAACAAATGGCCTGGACCCCTGCAACAGAACATGACACATATTTTATTGTTTTGCTTTATTTTGTTTGTTAAAATATCAACCAAGACTTATGTCAGAAAAATATATGTAATTTACCATCTACATTGGCTATAGAGACAAGAGTTGGCCATACAACAAAGAAAACATTCTGCAAAAATCAACTGGCTATGAAGAACTCAAAAAAAAAGGTATTGAAGCTGAGGAGATGGCTCAGTTGATAAGGCTGGGTGGGTAGAGTAGCTCACTTGTATGGAACCCCATCTCTGAGAAGAGAGTACATGCTCACTAACTTCATTAGCCCTATTGCCTAGCTTTTGGGTTCATCTACACACACAGACATGCATACACAAAACTACACACACACACACAAACACACACACATGTAAGTAAAAAGCTTTGTGGACTTTACTAATATTTATGAACTATCTGCTACCTAGTCTTTATATTAATAAAAATTGCAATGAATTACATATGCATGTGAATATATGTAGGGTATTCTTAGTAAGATAATCGTTTAAAAAAATCTACCACCATGACACTGAGTTGAGAAAAAAAAGACACCAAGTGGACTTGAGTATTCAGGAAGAGTCTGAATGTCTCCACTAAGACTTGTGAGTAGGAAACTCAATCTTTAATAGTGTTGAGTGGTGGGATTTTTTAAGTTAATTTTTTTCTGTTTCATCTTTTCTTCATTTTGTTTTACATACCAACCGCAGTTTCTTCTGCCTCCTCTCCTCCCATTCCCCCACCAAAATCCCTTCTACCCACCCCATCCACTCCTCCTCTGTCTCCATTCAGATGGGGTAAGGGCTGCCTTGGGAATCAACAAAGCATAGCATATCAAATTAAGGCAATAACAAGCTCCTCTCCCAACACCAAGGCTGAGCAAGGCATCCCACGATAGGGAATAGCATTCAAAGAGCCAGTTCATGAGTCAGACACAAGACCTGGTCCCTCTCTAAAGACCCAATCAAAGACCAGCTACACAACTGTCATCCAGGGCCTAGGTTAGTCCCATGCAGGCTTCTTAACTGTCCATCCAGAGTCCATAGTTCCCACTAGCTCAGGTCAGCTGTCTCTGTGGGTTTTCCTATTACAATCTTGACCCCTACCCCTCTATTCATATAATTCTTCTTCCTCTCTTCAACTGGACTCTTAGAGGTCAGTCTAGTGCCTGGTTGTAGATCTCTAAACTTGCTTCCATCAGGTACTGGATGAAGACTCTATGATGACAATTAGGGTAGTCAACAATCTGATTGCAGGGAAAGACCTGTTCAGACACCCTCTCCACTATTTCTAGGAGTCTTAGCTGGGCTCATCCTTGTGGGTTCCTGGGTGTTTCCCTGGTACCAGGTTTCTCTCTAACTCCATAATGGCCCACTCTATCAAGATATCTCTTTCATTACTCTCCCCCTCCATCCTGTCCCCAACTCAACCATCCTGATCCCTCATGTTCCCATCCCCACATCCTCTCTCCTCTATGCCTTGCTGACCCAAGTTTACCCAGGACATACCCAAGATAGTTAAAATAATCCTATACAATAAATAAAATTCTAGAGGTATCACCATCCCTGACTTCAAGCTTGGTATCACCATAAAACAGACATGTGGATCAATGGAATCAAATTGTAGGTCCTCACATTAATCCACACACCTATGGAAAAATGATTTTTGACAAAGAATTCAAAAGTATACAATAGAAAAAGAAAGCATCTTCAGGAAATGGTGTTGGCAGCATGTAGAAGAATGTAAATAGATCCATATCTATTACCCTGCACAAAACTCAAGTTCAAATGGATCAAAGACTTCAACATAAATCCAGTTACAATGAAGAAGATAGAAGAGAAAGTGAAAAGTAGCCTTGAATGTATTGGTACAGGAAACTACTTCCTGAGACTGCACTAGTAGCACAGACACTGAAACCAACAATGAATAAATGGGACCTCCTGAAATGGAAAAGTTTCTGTGTGCAAAGAAAACTGTCAATAAGACCAAACAGCAGACTATGAAATGGGAAAAGATCTTTACCAACCTCACATCAGACAGAGGACTGATATCCAAAATATATAAAGAACCTCAAGAAACTAGACATTAAAACAACAAATAATCACACTTAAAAATGGGGTACAGATTTAAACAGAATGAATCTCAAATAGCTGAGATACACTTAAAGAAGTGTTCAACATCTTTAGATATCAGGAAAATACAAGTCTGAAACGCCATCTTATATCTGTTAAAATGGCCAAGATAAAAAATACTAATGACAGCCTGTGTTGGAGAGGATGTGGAGTAAGGGGAACACTCCTCCACTACTGGTGGGAGTGCAAACTTATACAATCACTTTGGAATTCAGTATGATGGTTTCTCAGAAAATTGTGAGTCAATCTACCTCAAGACCCATGATATCACTCTTGGGCATACATTCAAAGGATGCTCAACCATACCACAAAGATATTTGCTCTACTATGTTCATAGCAAAAGCATTATTCATAATAGCTAGAACATGTAAACAACCTAGATGTCCCTCAATTGAAGAATGGTAAAAGAAAATGTGGTATATCTACAAAACGGAGTATTTCAGGGATAAAAAAATGATATCATGAAATTTACAGGCAAATGGATGGACTAAAAATAATCATCCTGAGTAAGGTAACCCAGACCCAGAAAGACAAGCATGGAATGTACTCACTTGTAAGCAGATATTAGATGTAAAGCAAAGGATAATCCTCAGCCCCAGTGAGTCAAGGTAACAAGGAGGACCCTAAGAGGTATTCATGGATCTCCCTTGGAAGAGGAAATAGAGAGGTGGGTCTTTTAAAGAGGTGGTTAGATTATAAGAACTCTGCCCTTGTGTATGGATCAAAGCAGTTATCTAGGAGTGGGTTACTAATGAAAGGCTGCCTTCACCCCTTTCCCTCTTGTCTGCATATATGCCTTGTCATTCTCCTGTCTCCCTCCACGGACTGTGGAGTTTAAAGGCCCTCACAGAGCCAGCCCTTTCAGCCTTAGACTTTCCCACCCCAAGAACTGTGAGAAAGGTGTTTATCTGTTTCTACAAATTATCCAGTGTCCATTCTGTTACAGTAACACAAAATACTCTAAGATAGGGATGAACATATAGAAAAATTGAGACTTGGCATAGGACTTATGGGTCAGAGAAGGAGACTTGGTAAGTGGGTGCCAGTGTCCCACTGGGCAGAACAGAACCAGCAAAGATGCAGAGATGGGAGAAACTCGGCATATGTGGGAGACATAAGGCATTGGGACTGCAGGCCTTGGGGGGGTGGCACAGAAAATGCCAGAAAGGGCTGGATTCCAGAAATCAATGCCCATAAAAAGGAGGAGAATTTGAGTTAGTGGATAACAAGGAGTCATCTTTAGTTCCTAAAAGAAATGGAGATAAAATAAGAACAGTGACTTTGGAAAATTTGCAGAGCCACTGAGGTGCTCAGGACAGATTGAAAGGAGAGACTCACTCCAGTCTCTTCAAAAAGTAGTTCAAGTGAGGCAATGAGTTAACACAGATCCCCTACCCCCAACATCTTCCATCCACTATTTCTTCCCCTCCCTCCACTATCATCACCATAGTAGCCCTTGTCTCTGGCATCTATGATTCATTTTACCTTAAAAGTATGTGCCAATAGATCAAGAAGCATTTCATAGTTTCTATCTCATTATGGTTTTAAAACTTCCTTTTGTCTCAATCAATTATGAAGCTATAAAATCTGACCTGAGCCAGATCACACATCTATTCTTCATCTGAGTTTCAATTCGGTCATGTAAAAATAAATTTGATTCTGTATTCAAAAAGCCCAGACATAAGATGGTAATAAATCAGCATTATCAGATGCTCTTCAAAGTCAATTCTTCTCTGTTCATTTCATTATGTGTGCATCCTAAACATGCACGCACACACATGCACATGAGAGAGGATAGATAGATAGATAGATAGATAGATAGATAGATAGATAGATAGATAGATAGATATGTAGATGGAGGTTGCTTGTTTATGTCCCAGCCACTCTGACCTGAATAAGCACACAGAAACCTTATTAATTACAACACTGCTTGGACAATGATTCAGGAACACATAGTTCTAGCTAACTCTTTCATCTTAAATTAACCCATCTCTATTAATCTGTGTATTGACACGATGCTGTGGCTTACTGGTAAAAGTTCTGGCTGTGTTTCTCTTCTTTGGCAGGTACATAGTGTCTCCCTGACTCTGTCTACTCTCTCTATCTCTGTTCTAATTTCCCACCTGACTTTCCTTGGCTAAGCCATTGGCCCAAACAGCTTTATTCATCAACTGATAAAAGCAACACACATACAGAAAGACATTCCACATCTTTTCCCTTTTTCTATCTAAATAAAAAGGAATGTTTTATGATGGAGGAGGGTCATCTGTCTATGTATTATTTTCATTGCTAAATAAAGAAACTCCCCAGCCCTTAGGTGGGTGGAGTAGACAGAACTGAATTCTGGGAGGAAGAAGGCAGTGAGCCAGATGTCATGCCTCTCTTCTCCAGGCAGTTGCTATAGCTCTCCTCTCCAAGATGGACACAGGTTAAGATCCTTCCCGGTAAGCCACCACCTCGTGGTGCTACACAGATTATTAGAAATGGGTTAATCAAGGTGTGAGAGTTAGCCAGTAAGAGGCTAGAGCTAATGGGCCAGGCAGTGTTTAAAAGAATACAATTTCCATGTTATTATTTCCAGGGCTAAGCTAGTCGTACGGGAGCTGGGTGGGAACACAGCCCGCTGCTCCCTTCTACAGTTTTAACTTTAACATAATAAAATTTTATTTTATTTTAACTTTATTTAACTTGAACATAATAAAATAAAAAAGTTATCAAGCAATAATTATAGTTACAGTATTTAGTCATCTATACTATACTATTTTTGTGAATCAAAGTTTTAATTCTAATTTATCTTTTACCATAATTAAGGAAAACCATAATAATAATTATCTAGTCTTTAACTCCATCAAAGAATATATCTAGAAGGATATAATATTACCTAAGTAAACAGGTAGCACATTGTAAGCAACTTTAAAAGTTTTAAAATTGATAGAGACATCTCACTGCCTGGACATTCACCCTAGGTTCTTTTGTATTGTTGGGGCATCCATCTTTAGGCTACATGCCCACAGTATCTGACAGACTTTTTCATAAAGCAGGAAATTTGAAGATCTGTTCTGCCTTGTAATGGCAAATTTCATCGCTCTTTCTTCTGTGTCCTGCAGAATGTCTGGCAGTTTCCTCTGTGAAGCAGAAACCCTGAAGGACCATCCCATCTTTTGGGAAGTTTAGCATTGCTTTCCTGTGGGTCCTGCATGTCCATTTCACACAGCATACCATTAAGCAGTCCAGGCAAGAACAGTTTCTTTCCCAAATTGCTGGCCTTGTCACATTGCTTCAGTGCCCATCTTCTGGAAGTAATTGGTGCTGCCAGAAGCAGACATGTCTCACTGTAGAGAAAAGTCTAAGTTCTTAAAACATTTTAAATGCCATATTCTGTAGGTCTTGAAAGTGTTGAAGATTATCTATCTAACTGAAATAAATCTCTGTATATCTAAAAAACCTAACTAATGTGACTACAGTTTGACTATCATAGATCACTATCTAGTAATCTGTATTTCTTAATTATATATTGCATTTTTGAATGAGCTGCACAAACATAGTACCTTAAACAAGAGCAGAAATGCATATACACAGTGTAGCAAAATCAACCTCAAATATGTATCAATAGACCAAGATCCATTTCAATGCAAAGTATTCATCTGTATATCATATCTTCTCTGACTTTTTTAAAGAAAGAAATTGACTGTGACTATTTAACCACTTATAATCAATCCCCTTTAAATGAAAAATAAACATTTATAAACAGTCGTTTTTGGGAATTTGGGCATAGATTTCTCCAAACTGCTTCCTGCTGTTTGTTGGGTGAATTATTTTTAGGGTTCATGGAGATCTTTCAGGGGCTTTGTTCCATCAAACCACATTAGCCTGAAAAAAATACACAGGTTCTCATCTTCTGTGGAAACAAACACAGTACCTCTTGTCCAAAGCAACATAGCTTAGACCCAAATTTTGAAGTCAAGATACCTTTATATTGTTTTAACTTAGCAGGCCCCAGAATCAAATGTCTCTCTGCAATAAACAATTTCAAAGAAAACACAATAGTATACATAATCCAGACTCTCTGTGTGTTTTCTATTTTTAAATGGCTTATTTTTTTACTCTATTACTTTTCAGTATTTATTTTATTGTCTTTACTCCTTTAATCTATGACTTCTGCACTTCTTCTTCTAACTGTCTATATGCTTTTTTTCTCTCTCCCAAGCCTACATAATTTTTTTAACAAACTGTGATTTGTTCAGAGGTTTATTTTTGTCTAAATCTGTCTTTATTGTGTATCTGTAATCATTTTCCGACCAGGAACTCTTCTTAAAATGCTAAGCGAGTAGCTAACAACACTAAGGCTATTTTTCCTTTTGGCCCCACCCAGTTCAACATGGTGGAGATATGTTCACTACCAGCTCTGTGAATGATGTGCAAAACAATCCCACACCAGTTAGTATTTAAAGGGGCATTTATTTTGGGGTTAAAACTCACAAAGCACCAACCATCAGGAAAGGAGCCTAGTCGCTGGAGCAGGAGCAGGAACCAAGAGCCAAACCAAGAAAGCGGGCAGGGAGCACACCTGCCAGATTTATAGGTAAATATTGGTCTAAGGGGTACCCACCCTCCAAACAAGGTGATTGGCTGGGGCTTCCCCTTCATGTGAGCCATACTTACCGCCCCAGCTTCAGGAACACAGTGGGTCTAAGTTGCCATTAAGCAATTTGTAGCACACTGCTCACAGACCCCATTTAAGTGTAGGACCTCCCTAAAGAGCCAGAGCTATTCTTGCTGCCAGCACCAGCATGAACCAGGAAGCTTCTTAATGAAGTCATGCAGTTATTTTACTGCTTATGCTGAGTTAGGAAGCCTTCTCTTAAAGAAGCCATGCCTCTGCTTGCCACCAGCAAACAGAGCCTATCTGAAAAAAAATGTGGCTATTAAGAAACTGCTTAAACCTGCTCTTTTGTGTCTAGAATTCATTCCCACAATCTCTCAGTTTTTATGTGAATGTAATTGCCCTTTTCTGGAGCCATTTGAAAGCAGAGATTGCTTGTTCATTTCCCAGCCACCCAGACCCAAATGATTACACAGAAACTCTATCAATTGCAACACTGCTTGGCCTATTAGCTCAGGCTTCTTATTAGCTATCTCGTACATCTTAAATTAACCCATTTCTATTAACCTGTGTATCAGCATGAGGCTATGGCTTACTGATAAGGGTTCAGCGTCTATCTCCTTCGGTAGCTACACAGCATCTCTCTGACTCTGCCTACCCTCTCTCTATATCCCTTTCAACCTGCCTATATTCTGCACTGCCATAGGCCAAAACAGCTTTATTCATTAACCAATAAAAGCAACACTTATACAGAAAGACCTCCCACATCATAGATAGAGACAGCACATATGCATAGCCTCCCAGTATCGGGCAGTATGTCAGTTGCATATCTCCAGCCTGCCATTTCTACTTGCATGGACTGCTAAGAAGGAAAAATACACCCAAAAGAATCATTAAAAAAATAAAATAAAACCTGACACTGATAATCTTTCAAAGATTTCGGTTGCTTTAAGGTCCACTGCTAGCACCTAAATAATAGTCTGACTCAAAAGCTGTATCTACGTCTTCATATTTAAGTCACCTAATTCAACCATGGTGTCACTGATGAACATGTCTCATTCCATGGTCTCTGTATATGCTCTATCTTGTCATACACTAATTGAACAGTCTTTGGGTCACAAGTGAAGCCTGATGGGTAGGTGACACAAGACATACCTGACGACTTCAATTTTTCTCTTCTTTCTATGGTGTCCTGCTCTTGTCTGCACAGGCACATGGTGGATCACGGTATTAGTCAGCATATTTTCACTGTAACAAAATACTGGAGATGGTTTACTGATGGAGTAAGAAAGGTTTGTCTTGGTTTATAGTTGCAGAAGGCTCAAGCTCAAGATGAGGAAGTCCCACTGAGTTGGACCTCCTGGGATAGAGGCACATCGTGACAGGAGTGAGTATAGCAAGCCACTTACAACTTGAAGCATGATGAGAGAAACAGAGAAGACTGTTCTCACAATCCCCCATGAAGATATGCATTACCCCCAATGACCTAAAGACCTCCCAGTTGGCTATTTCTTTTAGAGATCCACAGCATCTCTCAACACTGCCATCCTAGGGACTGAGCTCTTCAGTGATTTGGGGAGGGGAGTACTCATCCTAGCGCTCTCTCTCTCTCTCTCTCTCTCTCTCTCTTTCTCTCTCTCTCTCTCTCGTGTGTGTGTGTGTGATATGAACAATGGAATGATTCTTGGGAGAGGAGAAAGGCCTTTGTGTGGTTTTTACTTCTTCAGAAATATGATCTTACTACAAAACAAAGTATATAATCCGGCTTTTTCTTCTTCCCAAACTTAGTCTTTTTTTCCAGAAACTATCAGCACAGACCCTTGATCACATTCTCACATGCACATTCAAAGGCACACACAGGGCATTTCTGTTCTGCCTTTGAAATGCCAAGCCTGCAAACACTTCTGCCCAAATTACTCCGACACTTCAACTGCTGCTTTCCTCCTAGCGCCCTGTTGACAACCCACATGGACTTGGCTCCCTAATTTCTCTCCCTTCCAAGTATAAAAATAAAAAGACATAAATTCCAGAAATTTCTAGGGGCCTAGTCAGTGCCTTTTGACGGGTGACGTCTATGCTGGGCTCTGTCAGCGTTCTGTCAAACCTCTGGCACTCAGTTCCAGGGAAGTGAAGACAGGTTCATGTCACTCATGGTAGGCGATGAGTACCTGTCCATCTGTGGCACCGGTGGGGTCTTCTCTCCTGTTTGTCTTTTGCACTGAGAGAGGCAATTGAGAAATTCAGAGATGAGATGTGTGTTCTGCTTTTAAAGAGAAAGAAACTAACATGTGCACAGCTATTTGAGAATAACCCAGCACTAAATTGGGTGTCACTAACCAGAGGAGACAGTGAAGCTGTCACCAAGGGCTTCATTTGGAGTCAGAAGTGTGAGCACTTCTGCCCGTTCCCTCATCCCTCACAGCACACAGACTTACACGCATGCTCTTTTGCAGCACTCAGCCTTCTCTTTGTCTGGTCCAGTTCATGCCTTGACCCATAAGATGCCCTGAATTAGATATTCCATCGGGACACTGATGTGCTGCATCCCAACTATGAGGATACACAATGGGAGATGCAATGGCTGTGTTTCTTCTTTCCTGTGTGAACATGCTGAACGCATACAGGACTCCGGCTTCCAGCAGGTGCCGAAAGCTGAAACCTGGGCCTGTCACTGGGGCTGAGCGAATGCTGAATTTCTTCCAAGCTACTCTCAGACTCTTATTTTTACTTCCATGAGAACATCCATCAACCTGTAGTTCTCCAGGGTTGCAGATTCTTGTTGGAGTTTGAGAGTCTGGCATTATGAGGTTAGAGAGCTATTTATGTATCTGCCCTGTTCATCCTGGTTTCATCGTCCTTAAGAAAAGAAGAATTTGTTCTATGTGTCAATCTCATTTATAGTCTGTCATTGTTTGGTAGTTTATGTTCTTATTGCTATAGTGTCAGCTTGCTTTCTCCTAAGATACTGATAAAATGGTGTCTGCTCATTTACTCATCCAGTAAATACTTGTGAGTGTTAACTCTCTATCAACCCTGCTGAGTAGAATCCAGTCTAGGCACACATGACACATTGTCCAAGTTATTTATTATGCAAGACTTGGGCTAGTTAGGATAGAATATTTGTTCTTATTGTATATAATTTTGTAGGAGGATTAGAATGCTCTTACTTAAACAAAAGGGGGAGGTGCTACAGGAGGACCTTCCACTCCTTCAGCTACCTTTCCATACCCAGACAAGGGAGCTAAAATGAGGATGAGGAAACAATGCCTAGCTTCCCCTAAATAAGTACCGTGATCACTGCATGAAGGAATGATTATACAGCGTCATAGTTGTGAGTGTATGTATGTGTATACACACGCACGCAAACACACACACACACACACACACACACACACACCCCATCACATCGCATGAACTCTGCCTGTTAACTCATAGATGAACTCAACTATAGGGATTAATAGATTTCATTTCCCAAATCCTTACTCAGTTTCAGGCACTCAGAAAAGATCAGTTGGTTCTAACAACAAAACTGTGAGAGGGTGCTATGTGAGTCCCAATTTCCTGACAGAAAACCAAGATGTTAAGGGGCTGGAGAGAGGCCTACTGACACCATAGTCTTCATTGGGCTTCAATTCTATAGTGCTTCCACCCTTTAGCATCCTTCAGTGACCATGGCAGGCCTAAACCACTGGCTAACTCAACTCTTGGACAGATACAATTTTTCCTATCCGATATGAATAAGGTCAAACCTACTCTTTAGGTAGGCCTTTGCTTTTCACACCAAGGGAGGCCACTGACAATGGTCCCTTGCCCCCATCATCCTACAACTGTGTTGTGTGGTTTGGGAACTGTCTAAAGGAAAACCTGAAGGCAAACTAAGAAAAAACCAAGCACATCCCACCCACAACCAGGCCTGGCTTACCCGTTGGGAAGAGCCTCTTACTTAGAAATTCTTGCTATCTGCTAAACTGGGGGCGGGGTGGCAAGGAATGTATATCCTGATAGCCAATGGGCATTGTCCTAGCCATACCAGGGATAATAAGGAACTAGGCTTTGTCCTATGTGAGCTTCATAGTATTTATACAAAAGAAATATGATAAAACAAAAGAACTTGCTGATGGAGTCCTGTAATCGTAAAAGACTATATAAATTGCAGAGTCAGGTTGACATGGGCACTACATGGCACTCTCTCCCTGACTCAGCACAGTTCCACACCTACCCAGGAATTTTATGAATATTATAAAAAGTATACATGGGCACCCATCATCCTCACTTTCCAAAGCTCTCCACTCAAGCTGTCCAGCCTACATGGCCTAGCACCCACAATATCTCTGAACCACAGATTAGTTCTTCAGGTAGGTGCAGCTACACCAATGACCATAGGATAAATTAGCTGAAGCTCTCTCTGGGTCCCATAGCTTCTCTGGCAGGTTGTAGATTCTTAGTCCTTCCTGTAATCCCAACCTGTCCCTGGAAATGTCTCCTTCAATTTAGCCTTAAAAAAGTAAGCACTAATATTAAGACTATAAAAATTTGTGATATGCTGTGATAAGGAAAAAGACAAAACACAGTCTTGGACTAAGACTTTGAAGGTAGAACTCAAAGAGAGAAACGGAACATCTGGGGCCCTCTCCATCCTCATAAAAAGACATGGTGGGCTGGCAAGAAAAGTTGTATTTCAAACTTGGAACTGAGGAGATGTGCCTGAAAAGCGGTGGATTCCTCTGCCTCTGTTGGGGCAGGAGCGCATGGAGCTCCTCACAGAATTTGGGGAGATTACTACAGGGCAAAAAGATATACACCCTAACTGTGAATGCGGACATGAAATAAAATAAGCAAAGAACTAGACAATTCTCCTTGGCATTTATACGGAGAGCCAGATGAGTGGCAGCTCTTACCCCTCAGTCTAAATGGGGAAGGCAGTTGACTCTGTTCAAGAACGGAGAGAAGCTATGCCCACTTACGTATAGCAAAACAAATGGAAGATCAACGTAGGCCATTCAGATCAAGCCTCAGCAAGACAAAATAAAATAAATCAGCCATGTAAAACTATAACAACAAAGAGAACATGTTAGCCCAGAAGAAACAAAATCTAAGAAAAGATTTCCTGTCTTTGTGCTTCATTCTGTAGGACATATTTAATTAAGGGTTGAGCTTATTATATATATTTGTGTGTGTGTGTGTGTGTGTGTGTGTGTGTGTGTGCGTGCGTGCATTGTCTGTACGTATGTCCACAGGGCAGAGGAGGGCATCAGATTGTGAGCTACCATGTGGTTGCTAGAGCCTCTGAAAAAGCAGCCAGTGCTCTGAACCACTGACCATCTCTCCAGCCCCAGAGTTTAAATTTAAACTTAAATTTTTTAGAACTTATTTACTTTTATTCTATGTGTATGGGTATTTTGCCTGCATGTATGTCTGTGCACCACATGTGTGCAGTGCCTACAGGTGCCTAAAGAGGGTGTCAGATCCCCTGGAATTGGGTTTATAGGTGGTGGTGAACCCCACCACATGAGTTCTGGAAACCAAACCCAGGTCTTCTTCAAGAACAACAAGTATTCTTAGCTGCTGAGCCATCTCTCCAACCCCAGATCTTAAATTTTTAAAATACCCTGAAAAATCTGTTAGTAAAGCCCCCAAATGAGGAGGTTCCTGACCTAATGGAAAGTCCTGCATAGAAACAGTGCTATCAGAGCCCACAAAGAAAGAAAGGAGAGGAGTTCTAGCTGGGCGTTACAGCATCACTTCCGATGCTAAGATCTGCCTGGGAGGGTCCCCTAGTTAGATACCTAGTGTTTGGTCCCAACTGGTGACACGACATTAGGGGCAATGTGGAAACCTACAGAGGTCGGTCCTCAATAAAGGGAGTGGCCAAGTTGTACCTGATTCTTGGTTTTCTTCCTTTTTTTCCTGCTGTTGTCCATCATGAGCTGAGCTCTTTCTGTCACAGGCTCCTACCATCATAATTCTCTATCTCATTACAGGCCCTGCATGGCGGCTATAAGGATCTCTCAAATCATGAGCCCAAATCAATCTCTCTTCCCTGAAGTTATGCCAGGTATTTAATGCAACATAAACCATCCAGAGTCTTTGAAAACGATATGACATGGGGTAAAGTCTCAAAAACATCCCAGCAAATACAGGAGAAAAAAAAACATGCATTGCTAGATAATCAACTGGAATATACACGCCATGGTGGAAAGGGAAGACCCTTGAAAGGGATACTGTTCTGCATGTCTGATGGGCCAGGAGTAGATCTTTCAACAAAGGCAACAGAAAATGATAGCATAAATGATGAGGGAAATTGTCTCTGAAACGAAAGAGTCAAGTATCTGAAGGACTTGAAATTTCCATAATCACCAAGGCAATATTTTAAAGGTGGAAAACAACTGCCAAAATCAGGTAAAGGTCAGAAAAAGAAGTACGTCTTAGAAGACACAACCCAAATTCTGCCCGGCTTCCCCAAACCCTGCTAGTTATCCCTTATCCTCAGCCTAGGCTTTGTGCAAGGCTCCCCTTGAACTCCAACAAGCCACCAGCTAAGAGACAAAACACAACCTGGGCTTGACATTGAGTAGAAATGCAGAGAAAGAGGGAAATAGTGACGCTGATGATCAAGACCTTCTTGGGTTAATGAAGTTTTACCAGCTTCTCATTTGCGAGAGTCTGCAATCCCAACCGTATTCGCTTGAGGGCAGAACTCGAAGGAGCTTCTGCGTAGATCCACTTGGTGTCAAGTGCTTAATACACCTCCATTCCCCTGTTCTCCTTTCTCTGTAGGCTTTTATTCTCAGGCAAGTCTTCCCCTGAAGATAGAAGTTGCCCATAGGTAGTTCTGAATCCAAAGACTTCATTCAAATTAGACAGTCTCTTTAGATCTGATTGGCTCATATGCCCATCACTGAACAAAGTCCTGTGTCTAGGAGGCCTTACAGCTTTAATCAGCAAGGGTCAAGCCAGTTCTGAAGGGAGTGGACTTAGCTCTACTCATGGGATGGGAGATGAAGCAGAAGAGGGCTACTGCCTAAAGGATGTGTGCGGGGAAGGGAAAGAAGGGGACGGACATCAGTGAAGCAAAAATAGATAGGTCCACTACGCTGAAGACCAGAGCGTGCACTCGCGTGCATGCATGACCACACACACACATACACTGGGATGGAACTGTAATTACACACTTTCTCACTCACAAAGCATACTATAAACCACTGACCCCAAGAAGAAGAAGGAAGAAAGAGCCATCACACCAACGGAAGATTTTAAGACTTCAATTTACCGTATGTGTTTCACCAGCTCTGTCACTGTCACTGAGCCAAATGAATGAAAGATCTCTTTGCCACAGGTGTGCTGCAGCCAGAGCCATCCTATTGAAACAAGCTAAAGAGTTTGTTTCTTTCTGAAGGCTCACCTTGTAAAACGGGCCAAGAGTGGAGAGGATCAGGTACAAAGAAAGGGAAGGCAAATAAAACGCCCAAAGCTAATCTGAGAACAGACACATAGATATCACCAGAACATCAGCTGATGTATTCTGCACGTATGCACGTGCCTCCTGGGCATGAGGCAACACCATGCACCCAACATATGCATCTCCTCCCCTTAGAGAGATAAAGGACAACTTTGCTGGAGCTAGGTCTTATAGAATTGTCAAGTAACATTGCTAAGGCCACATTGCCAATCAATGGCTAAAACCAGAATGGCTGTCATCCAAGAATCCACATTCTTGGATTGTGAAAAATAACCTGAGCTTAAAATCCAGCATAACTAGGGTGCGTACTCTGTCAGGAAGTGGATGCGAGAAGCCCATCGACCTCCACCCTCCCTAGATCAAGTGCTATCTGTAGAGAATCAGGTGAGCCGGGCTGCCTCTGCCTGCGGACATCTGCCTTGTGAGCTCAGAAGTATTTCACAGCGATGTTTCCCCAGACAGGTTTATAGCGGGTCTTGGCTCGGTGCCTTGGAAACACTCCCCTCGTGATGAAGCAAGAATGTCATCCTACAGACCATCAATAAAGCACCCTGGCCTCCCCACCACACCATCACTCCTCTCTCACAGTTTCCCTTCCCAGGAGCCAGCTCCCTCCCCACAAGACCTACTTGCCATCTCATTAGAAAGCAGCCTCCTACAGGATTCACTGCCGAGGGTTAGAAGTGGCCAGCGTCTGTCTGCGCTTTCAGACACTTTACTGTATCGTGTTGAAAGGTTGATGATGAGCACGGACTGTGCCAAAGCAAAGCGAGTTTGAGTTAGAAAACCCATGAAGCATCCATTAGAGGGCTATGCCAGATCCCGGAGCATGCCTTCAGTTCCTGCCTGCAATGGCATACTGCGGATTTGAAAGGGGCCTGCCCTTTGGATTCCAGCCCAGTAGATTCATCCTGGGCTTTCCCTGCCTGGGGCAAGAGTGGGTTTTCCTGAAGAAATAGCACCTTGGCTTGAGTCCCCAGAGTGCAGGGGTGAAATGGATGCCATTGTGTTGAAGTCTAGCCATTCCTAGCCCTGGAGAGATTCTGGAGGGAAGTAAATGGTTTGGCAAAGCCTTCAAAGAATGTAATGCAGTGCTTCTAGTGCCTTCAAAAAAAAAAAAAGAAGAAATCTACCTTGCCTGCAAACTTGTTTATCATTTACCTTGTCCAGGACACAAATATTATTGGTGGTCTCTGTCCAGAGGAGGCATTTTCTGGTTCTTAGAATCTTGTTCAAGGAATTGAAGAAATACATGCAAAGAGTAAACTAAATTCAGAAATAAGATATGTTTACAAGTGAGATGTTCTGCAAAGGCTCAGTAGGCCCTGAGTAAGAATGTGGCTCAAGAACACCTGTTACTGCCCAGGACTTCCTGTTGTAGGTCCAGGAGGAGGAAGTCTTGCTGCTAGGGCCTGTATCTAGGTGGTCTTTCATTTGACTGACAGACTTGGGTTATAAAGGCCTTGGTTCGTCGCGTGTCCTTTCCAAAGATGCTCCTGATTATTGTCATATGCATGCCTAACTATACACAGTGATAAGATAGTAAATAGGAGTTTTCCCTTAATAACTCATTTTGAGGACACAGTTTGTCTTACTGTGCATGCACCCAAAACTCGTCTAGGCTGGCCTAGTGCAATGCCCCTAATTCCAGCATGTGCCTCAGAATGTGCTTGGTCACAAAGGGGGAGCTACCAAGAGTTACTTGGCAATGATAGGTAGGGATGATTGCTTTGTTTGGGGTGAAAGGGTTGCAACCCAATGCATGTAGAGGTCCCAGGTTGTTAAAGGGTGTGGCTTTGGACAGGAGTGTGGCTCAAGCCAAACAGGGTTCTGGTTTGCTAAGCTCTACCTGTATCACCCGGCACACAGGCCTGGTATATGCACCTAGGTTACTCCCAAGGCATCAAGAGAAAGCTACGATTGCCACAGAAGTAGGAAAAGTCATAACGAGATTAAAACACGTTCCCAGCCAACAAGAAAACATGCAACCTTAAACTATGAAAGTTCGGAGTATCAGAGGCTCAAAGAATGATCCAGCTAGGAGACAATGACATCACTAAGCAACCAATACTGCTTGGAAGTAAAGGCTCCATTAACCCACATTTTCTTTCAGCCAGGCCAAAGAGAAGCACAGCCTTTGCAAACCACCCTAAACCACTGAGATCACGGCCAAGAATGAAACTGGCCCTGAGTCAGGAACTGGTAATGGTACCCTTGACCTCCTTATTTCTCTGGAAGACAGGATAACTTCTCAGCACACCAGTTCTGGGAGTATCAGTGCTGTTTCTTAGGATGACTGTTTGAAGCAAATACGAAGATAATTACCAAGAATTACCAAATCAGCATGGATTTAGGGCATTTGAAATTGAATTGAGCGGGCTTCTTTAGTCTGGCCTCGGACACAAACATAGCCCAGCTTTTGTTCTGGGCGATAGATGGTCCATCCTCCATGTCCATGCAGGCAAACCTCCATGGTTTCCTGAAGCATTGGCTACTGTCCTCTGATGACCAATTCAGCAGGCTCCTTCCACCAAACCACGTAGGGACAGCGGCCACACCCATCCCATCTTACAAGACACCATTTTACCAGCACCCATCTTAATGCCTGACTAACAGGTGAGACAACTTCCAACTTCGCTTGCTGTTCAGGGCTATAAATATACCTGCCATTTTGTCAAACCTGAGAGCATATTTTCAAGGTGGCATGAATCTGTGTTTCCCAGATTGCAATTCTAATTAGCCCCAAATACCTGTAACTTTGCTCGTGTTCAGTTAGATTGATCTTATTCTGTCAAGATAGGTTTGAGAGAACCTTGCATAATTGTTTAAAACTGCCAGTATCTCACCCATTGCTGTTCCCTGTCTATCTTCTATCTATTCCTATCCTGCTGATAAAACTAAGCAACTAAGGCTGTCTTCCATTTAGATTGTACACTTTTTGATTTGATGACTTGAATTTGCTTTTGTGCAATTGGTGTTCTATAGGGACATACACACACACACACACACACACACACACACACACATGCATACATATATATTTGTGTCTGGGAGGATGTCCCATGGCACGCGTGTGCAAGTCAGAGGATAGTTTTTAGAATCAGGTTCTTTCCTTTGCCATTTGGGTTCAGGTGATGGAACTCAGATGGCCAGTCCTGGCAGCAAGCGCCTTTGCCTGCTGAGCCATCCCTTCACCTTCCACAGAGATTCTGATGAATGATTAGGGATGGAATGAGGGACTGCTCCAGGTCACCGTCCCCTCTCTGCTGTCCCTCCCAGGAGCATGCTTCTGGGTCTGTGGTCATCCCACACCTGGCTGCCCCTGGGCAAGCTCGAAGGTTCCAGTTGCACAGGGCTACATTGGGCTGGAGTCCAGCAGCCTGTCCTTGCTGTGGCTGTCCATCTGTTCTGTGGCCAAAGCCAGCACTAAACTTAGCTGTAGTGACTCATGGACACAGGGCTGCCCCAGGCCTCACCAGCCTCGCAACCAGCCACCTGGCTGCGGTCAGCATCCTCTCCTTTTTCCCCTCTTTTTCCCCTGCTCCCATGGTCCCTAGGGAAAGGTTGCCACTTGCCTTTCCCAAGCTCACTAAGCCAATCCAAGGCTGAGATTTGAGACTGAAAGGCCAAGCCCATGGAGATGGACTCCTCTTCCAATTGGCTCTCCCCCAAGCTATTGTGAAAATGGTCAATGATGTCCCTGGGGACTCATCCCATAAGGGTAAGCAGGTATTGAAGAGCCACTGAGCGGTGAAAATGATGGGCAGCCTTTGGACTACTGTAGGAGCTCTCACGGAGCATCTTGCTCGGGCTTGTTCCATGTTTGAATTCTACACCGAGCTCACTGTAACTTCTCAGTGCTTCTGGGAGCCTGCAGAGTATCGAAGAGAAACCTCAAAGAGAAACCATTAGTCCTTCATTTTTGTCTATCAGAAGCATGCAATCTATTTCTTGAGCTTGGTTCAGTGCAAGGTGAACTGAAAAAAAGGTACCGTGTGCTTTATCTGCTTGTACTGCAGAAAAGACAGGCAGACAGACATCTTCCCTGCAAACAGTGAAAGGGGTGGAATGATGTAGGTGGGCCTTCTTTCTATGTGTTGCTTTCATTGGTTAATTAATAAAGAAACTGCTTGGCCTGATAGGTCAAAACATAGGTGGGTGAAGTAGACAGAACAGAATGCTGGGAATAAGGGAAGTGAGTCAGTCCGACGCCCCAATTCTTCGACCTGAGACTGATGTAGGCTAGAATCTTTCCTGGTAAGCCACCATCTCATGGTGCTACACAGATTATTAGAAATGGGTTAATCAAGATGTGAGAATTAGCCAATGAGAGGCTGAAACTAATGGGTCAGGCAGTGCTTAAATGAATACAATTTGTGTGTTGTTATTTCGGGGCATAACCTAGCCAGGCAGCCGGGAGCTGAGCGGCAGGAACACAGCCAGCTGTTTCTTCTACAGTGGGATAAGTGGGAAATTTGAAAACTGCAGTAAAACAGACTAAAACCCAGTCTGGCTGATATCATAGCGATGAACCATGAATTCTGGAAATGGAGAGCTGAGGGGTGGCTCCCCAGGAAAGTATGAAGAACTAACTTCACTTCCTCTGAATCCATGTTTTAATCGTGTATGTGTGTGTGTGTGTCTGTGTGTGTGTGTGACAGCAAGTACCTGTCCTCCTAGAGCTGGGGGAGCAAATATAGGTAAGTCCCTGGGGCTTGCTGGCCAGCCAGTCTGACTGAATCAGTGAGATCAAGGTTCAGAGAGAAAGGTCTCAAAAATGAAGAGGGGGGTGGCTAACAATTTAAGAATATACCCAACAGCCACCTCTGGACTCTACACATAGTGACATGGGCTCCTGATTGCATGTGTACACGCACTTAATATTATACAGACATACATCACACACACACACACACACACACACACACATTCTAGAAAAGAGCTAATTAATCCTAAGCTCTATATTCATCTTTGACACAACACTGGACCACATTTTTCATTCAGCCTTTCATTCATGAACTCAGCCAGCAAACACTTTCCAAGCATCTCCTATGAGAAGGATGCTGTCCTAGGGACTGCAGCTGGACCTCACGGCTCTGTTACCTGCCCCTTGCTCTCAGTTTTGCACTGAGTTTCCCGAGTTATAACAAACTGGACTGTGTGTGGCTATACCTCCCTGAAGATTAAGGGAACAGGGGAGGGTTACAACTGAGCAAAGGGAAATTGAACATCATTATCAACAGCCACAGCTGCTTGAGCACCCTGTGTTCTCCCTTCCCACACCCTGCAGGACATCCCTCCTCCATGATCCCATGGCTCCCCTACAACAGATCGTGTGATAACTTCTGTCTTTCTGGATACCTGTGCTGAGCATCTCATTCCCACCTTCATGCTAATTTCATGTTCTCTCTTTTGTGGTCATGTACAAAAGGCATAAAAATGAAAGTATTTAAGCGTAGTCAGCTCTTAGTGGCATTTGTAGCACTTACTCATACTGTAGCAAAGAGATTGGCAAAAAGGAGGCAGAGGGACTTTGTAAAAATTAGAACCAAGGGGTTCCACAGACACCTGGTTTCTGTTTTATGTTGCATCTTCAGACAGAAATGAGCAAGGAAAGAACTCCATGGGTCATTCAGATCCTTTCTTTAAGGCCACAGTTAACTGCCACAAGGTAGCATGCTGGGTTACCATAGGCTAAGCAATGAACTGCACAGGTTCCTCTATGTGCATAATAGGCCTTAAGTCATAGATCCTGGGAAATCTGTTGTCTTCGGGTTTCAATTGCTGTGAAGAGACACCATGTCCACAGCAACTCATATGAAGGAAAACATCTCATTTGGGTGTCTTGCATTTTCAGAGGCTTAGTCCTTTATCATTGTAGCAGGACACAACATGGCAGCAGGCATGAGGGCAGTGCTGGAGAAGGATCTGAGAGTTCTGCATCCTGATCTGCAGGCAACAGGAAGTGACCTATGTCACTGGGAATAGCTTGAGCATAGGAGACCTCAAAGCCCGCCCTCAAAGTGACACACTTCCTCCTACGAGCATACCTACTCCAACAAAGTTATACCTCCTAATAGTGTCACTCCCTTTCGGGGACCATTTTTCAAGTCAATACATCTATTGAGCCACTAGATACTTCTGCCCAATTTCTCAACCCTGGCATTTTACAGTGAGCTATACAGGGACACCTGGTACAATGTCTGTCCATCATCATATCACAAAGCACAGTTGGCTTTAGCGAAAAGGTGGTAAAGATGGCATCAACCAGGACATGCAATGGGGGGTTATATTAGAAGAATGAGTGGGAAGGATTGACTCTTCTTCAGGACTTGGGGCTTTTCTTTCTGTTCAGCTTCCATTTCTCATTTCCCTAAGACTTTTGCTTTTGAGACTAAGTATTGGTCTTAGGTTACACCCTTTCTCCTTTTCTTCTGCTTCTCCATGTGCCTGCTACAGTCCTGTTTCTTAGAGATTCATCCACAGCGTGGCTATATTTACTTTAAAAATAAAAGAGAGGAAAGAATGAATGTCACATTAAAGAGTTTATCTCTATATAAGTAAAGGCTTTTCAGGGATTTCCCAAGCCACCTGCTATAAGAGCTTTGATGTGGCTCCAAGACTTGAGGTTCTGAAACACTACTACTACAGTAGGCCCCTTTAACAGCCTGGTGACATCTATGGATGGAGCAATCTTCTCAAATGCATAAAACAAAATCCATGAGATTAAAAATGGATAGTAGTTTTATTGATACACTGCTGTCAATACAATAATAAAACAAATAAATGATTCACTCCTAGCTACGCTTTTTGTAACACATGAAAGAGCATGAATTGCAGCAATACTAAATGACTTTAAATTCTGAGGCAGAGAAGGGAATAAAGAATATTTATCTTTTAATGTATAATACATATGAAAACATTTTATTGTGGTCAGTGTCGGTTACTCCTAATGGATTGTTGCCTATTTAATAACTGAAAGGAATGCTGAATTTGGGGTAAAGATTAGAGAAAAGGGGGTGTCACTTTCATAAAGTAAAATCAATAGTCTCCTGGATTGTCTGAGAGTAACTTGCGATTTTTTCCTCACAATATTAGGTGCTGGATGCAGACAGCTTTCTGGTGACACTTGCTATAGTGTGAAGGTGTCCCCAAAGCCCACATATTGGAACTCAGTCCCCAGTGTGTTGAGAGGTGGGAGCTTGCTGTCCAGACTGTCGAAAATAAGTGACAGTTGAGTACTTAGCTCTGAACACTCATTTGGGCCAGCCCCTCTAGGGCACAGGGGACACCTAGGAAGAGGAAAAGACAGCAATGTAAGAGCCCCAAGGCAAGGAGGACTGAAAAATTTTCTGGGAACGAGACAGCCATTGTAATGCGGATCTCACAGCAGACCTGGCTACCTATACTGAGCCTGCCCAAGACTCGGCCTGGCAGAAGTCAGTCAGGGATCAGGGAGGGTTCACTGGGCCCTACCCCTTCCAGCTGGGCTATCGGCTACTGATAAATTCTCAGGGAGGGAAAGTCATTGTTGCAACTGCATACCCAATGTGAACCCCATAAGCTCCAACCTTATGGTCACAAAGAAGGCCCCAGTTAAACTCAGTGGATCAGAAAGCAAAACGAAAGGACATGAACATGGTGAAAGGGTTATGAAGGGAGGGGGAGAAGAGAGGGTGGAGGTGAGAGCAATCAATATGTATTATACTCATATGAAATTGTCTAAGAACAAATTGATTTAACAAAAAAGGAGTGTGCCCTTGGATAGGGGAGCAGTGCGTGACGAATGGGTTATTGTATCACGGCTGGAGCCTGTCAATTATAAAAGTGGGCTAAGGGCTGACAAGATGGCTTGGCAGCTAAGGTGCTTGCTGCCCAGGCCTGGTGACCTGAGGATGATCCCTGGAGCTCTGATGAAGGTAGGAGAGAAGTGACTCTGGGAAGCTGTTCACTGGCCTCCATACAAGTTCTTCAGCATGTGAGTCCCCATGACACACACAGCACACACGTGCACACTGATGATGATGATGATGATGATGATGATGATGATGATGATGATGATGATGATGGTGATGGTGATGGTGATGGTGATGGTGATGATGATGATGATGATGATGATGATGATGATGATGAACTAGAATAAAAGTAGATTCTATCCCTTCTTCTTCTCTTGCCCTCTGGCATAAAGATGCTATAGTAGGAGGACCCTAAGCATGCATGGGACCCCCCAGTCTTAGAGTTTCCCACCTCCACACATTTAAAAAGTAAATCTCTGTTCTCTGTAAGGGACCCATCCTTGGGCATTGTGCTCACAGGCACAAAGCAGACTATGGGCATCACTCTTTGTTGGAAGCTGTTGCTAGAAGTACAGGGAAGGAGGCAAGCATACGGTGCCAAGTACACCAGCTGCCTCTGTTCCCTCTGGATGGCATCCTGACCTTTCAGCCCCCCACCAGCCAGCCTCAAGTGCCATTTTCTTTCTGCCTATTGGGCCCTGGGAGCGGAAGTCCTTGAGCATTCCTTCCCCAACAGCCCAGTCTCTCCAGGTTGGGTGAGTCTCCTAAACTCTGTACCATCCACCAGAATCAATTAACAGATGTGTTAGAGAAGGCCACTAGTTAGTTCCCAGCTGCTTAGCCCCAAAATAATCTCACAGAAACTGTATTATTTAAATCACTGCTTGGCCCATTAGTTCTAGCTTCTTATTGGCTAACTCTTACATATTAATTTAACCCATCTCCATTAATCTATGTATCTTCATGTGGCTGTGGCTTACTAACTCAAGTTCTGGCATCTATCTCTGGCAGGCCTACATGGCTTCTCTCTGACTCCACCTCCTTTCTCCCAGCATTCAGTTTAGTTTTCTCCACCCAGCTCTGTTCCCCTACAGCTCTGCTATAGGCCCAAAGCAGTTCCTTTGTTAACCAATGGTAATTACAGCATAAGGAGGGGAATCTCACGTCACAGATGCAAGGTGAGAAAGCTAGAGGAGTTCCAGCCATGAAACCCAATCGCTGTGAACCAGATTGCTGAGTTCTGCACAGCCCCAGGTACCTTGTCTGTTAATGTTGGTAGTGACCCCTGCTCCACCTGTGTGCGGGGCATTGTGAGGATCCCATTACATCACATAAATCCTGCTCCAATGCAAATGGTATTAATAGAAGTTCAGTAAGTCGATGGCAGCAGATAGTGCCAACCCTCATTCAATAGCAGAGAGAGTGCAGAATCCTCAGACCAGCCCTTCTGCCTTCCTGTGTTCTCTTATGTGGCTGTGCATCAGATGATAAGTTGAATTAAGATATCAAGCTACAGGCCATCCTTCAGCCTGCTTCTGCACTCCACTGGCTCTCTGAGAACCGGAGGAAAGAGGCCCAAGCCTAAGCCCTCTCAGACTCAGCCTGAAACTTCCCAAAGGAGAAGCAACACTGGACTCCTATGGAGACTAGGGAAAGGCCACACTGAGTCCGCATGACTACCGACTGTCAGCTGTTGAGAGAGGGGGACAAGGGACCAGTTCAGGGCTACAAGCATCACGTAGAAAGGAGGCCAGCTTCCTGAAATAACTTCCTTGGTGCCTGTCCCTATAATTTTGAGCTTCCTTTCCAGGCTCCATGCCCAAAAGGATCCATGACCTCCCCAAACAGCCCGTCAACCGGGGGCCCAGTGATCAAACCTGAGTCTGTGGGGGACATTGCAGATTCAAACCACAGCACGGCTCCATCTAGTCTGTCATCACCCCTCAAACCTTCCACCGCTTTAAACAGATGTAACAAATAGAGGCAAATAAATAGTGTATTTTAAAAAGCAGACGACTCAAACCAATAAAGCAAACAGGAGAAGGTTATCTATAAACAGAGCGAAGATATGCAAGAAAGAATGGATTGCACGCATTGTCTTCTTCTATGGGAAAACTGTGCCCCTTGTTTAAAAATGATGAAGTCTCTCCCTGAGAGGGTGAGGTGCACCTTGACCCACATGTCTCAGACCGTAGGGACCTGTCATTCACAGCCCATGCCACACATGTTCCAGGCCAGTCCCAACCACTTCTGTGGAGCAATGTGTCCCACTGAACTGACTGATGTTTTCAGAGACTCCTAAGACCTTTCTGGGAGCAAGGTAGTTAGCATTCAGGCATCTGCACTGGCCTGCCCTTGGGGTCCTGGCAGGATACATCCTCAGCAGCAGCCACTAAGAGCACCTCCTGTGCACATTCTCTCCATTCTCTCAGTTTCCTTTAGAAAGGTGGCCCTTGCCCATCTCCTGTCTTTTCCTTTCTCTCACTCTTTATGCTTCTCTGCCTATCTTTCTGTCTCTCTCACTCTCTGTGTCTCTCTCTTCTGCCACTCCTGTCCCCAGAGGCCAGTCTTCCCTCTCCCCTCCCCTGTTTCCCATTCACTTCCCCCAATAAAAACCCTCTCCACCTGAGCTCTTTGGAATGGCATCTTTCTCTCGTGCACTGCTTTTTTTCCCCCTAAATTCCAGTTTCACTGAAGCATTAATTAACAGAAGATTGTAAGTGACATGAATCCCACCTCAGGATGCACTGACACTGTGTGCCTCAGTGTGGGGCATTGCACCCAGGTCCCATAAAACGTGGGCCTATTTCTGCCTCTTGCCTCTATCTCCCACAACCACAATGTCTAATATTGATGGTCATATCACTTCCTGAGGATGGTTTCACATTTGTGGGCAGTCTTGGACCAGTGTACCCCTTTGCCCTAAATCTCTGTTTTTTTCCCATGCCTGAAGCAATGCAAGTCGTTAGGTGGTGAGAGTAAAGAAACTATATTTTTCTTTAAAAAAAAAAATAGCTTTTTGTTGTTGCTGGTTTTGTTCTGTTTTAGTTTTTTTCTTGTTTGCTTGTTTGTTTTTGAGACAAAATCACTCTATGTAGCACTGATTGCTTCAAGTTTTCTATGTAGTCCAGAATGGCCTCAAAATTAAGACAGCCCTCCGGCCTTAGCCTCACAAGTGTTAGAAATACACATATGGGCCTCCATCAGCCCCACATTTATGCAAATTAAAACCTAACACTATAGACAAGAATTAGACCACTTGTTCAAGTGATTGCTTAGCATATATGAGCAGATTCCACCCCCAGCATGAAAAGAAAAGGAGAGAGAGAAACAGGGGAGCTTTTTGCAGATACACTGGTGTTAAAGATCTGAAGGTAGGATTATCCAAATTTCATGGAAGAGAGTTCATCCTGGAAGCAAGGAACCAGGCATGTGGTCAGATGAAAACAAAGGCCGTAGAATCAAGCTGCCCCAGATGAAGAAAACCTCAGGTTTCCTGAGGCCACAATGGGCAACAAACAGGCAATGGAGTATTCCCCTCTGAAGTCTCTGGTGGAGATGGCGACTTCAGACTTCTGGTTTCTGGCACTGTAAGACAACATATCTGTTTTCTTCAAAAATGACAAGTTTGAGGGCATGCATTATGATAGCCATACAAAGCCACATATGGATAAGATACTCAGCACTAGACGGGGCAATTTCATCTTACTAAACACCCCTGGGTGTTTGGGAAATGTGAACTTGGATCTCAGCTGTACTGTTTCTCAAAGAATGTTCTGAGATGAGTTACAAAAATCCCATCTGAAGGAAGAGGAAATAAGGTTTGCTTGGTACATCACGGATGCTAAGGACATGCTGCTTTTCCTCAAGCTTCCTCCTCACTTCCTCTTCTCTTCCTTTTGCTCAGAAAGCCTTGCTGGGTCTCCTGGTAGTTTGTAATATCAAGTTGATATGTTGCAGGCTGTTGTTCAGAACCCATGTAGTTTGGGGGTTCTCATTTCCACCCATGTTTCTTTAGACACTTCTTCTATGATCACTTACTTATGCCTGAGCTATGGTACCAAATGTCTCCTTCAAATCTTCACACATGTTTACCTGTCCCTGCCATTATGCTAGCTCTACCCTCTTCATCACATCCTCCCTCGAGATCCCCTGCATCACTTCCTGGGTATTTAAGGGTTAGAGTGAATGGCCTAAACCCTGCCATGGGGCACTAGGATTGATATGGTAGGGGAGAGATGTGTCTGTGTCCTCATCCCACTCGCTCCTCTGTTAGTCTCATTTTCCTTTCCCCAGACACAGCTTGTTCCTATGAACAAAAAGCTCTTCCCATAGTTTTTTTTCACACTGTGCTGCTTAATAATGACAAAGATGTAAAAGACAGCTCAAAGAAGAGCTTCAAAATCCCAAACATAAGTAAGAAAGTTGGTGCATCATCAAATATAGAGATGATGGAGATGATGGAGATGACGGAGGTGATGGGGATGATGGAGATGATGGAGATGATGGGGATGATGGAGATGATGCGGGTGATGGTGATGATGGGGATGATGGAGATGATGGAGGTGATGGGGATGATGGAGATGATGGAGATGGGGTGATGGAGACAGATGGTGGTACAAAGAGAAACAGGAAGGTCATCCTAAATCCCACTCAGCTGCCCCTGCCCTCCAGATACTCCTGTTAGGACTGAAAGACAGCCACTCCTTCCCCATTCCCTACCTCTTGGCTGTGACTGTAAGAAGACTTTTAGATCTGAACTTCACTGTTTTATTCCAGCCTCTGTTTCTCTTTCTCAGCCCAGCCTTTTCCCTCCTAATTTTTTCCTTGCTATTTCATGTTCTAATTGCTCTCTGGTGGAAACATCCATCTTCTTCACTGGGTATTCAATTAGAGCAAACCTTAGCAGCCCATCTTCCTTCCCCCTCCCTCCCAACGTGCTACCCTTCAGGAAGCAATATATAACACCTTCTATCCACAGCAGTCTACTGGCCTCCCGCCATCCCCACCCCAAGTCCCCATTAGCTTCACGGAGGCAACCGAACAAATAAATCTCTCAGAAGGAAAGAAAAGGGAGGAAGTACTGGTTCAGAACTAATGAAGGTCACCTCCCAGCCAGACTTCCCACTCCCACTCCTGTGAAATGGAGCCCGGGACGAAGGAGGCAACTTCCTCCTCAGACAAGAATCCGGCATGCATCCATCTGTGCATGCATGCAATGGGTCCCTTCCAGGATTGTATTATATTATCATGGCCCTGCTCCTGAGAATGTGGCTGAGTTTGGCCATCACCTGCAGCACAAGCTTAGGTGTTAAAAGGCACACTGACTCTTCCAGAGGTAGAGCAACATCTGCTGAGAGGCTCAAACAGACATGCATCTGGTAATGTGACAGGAAGGAGTCAGTGTGCCACCGTGGCCTGGAAGCTGGATCCATACCTTCATCACGACAAGGGAGAGAACATCTTCCCACCCAAGACTGGAGGGGATGAGAAGCCAGATCTATTTATTTATTTTGACTTGGATTTTTATTCATTGACATTTCTCAGAGAGGGTGGGCACAACGCTAGGCATGCTTAGTTTTCTGCCAGGAGTGAGAGACCAGAGTGTCAAAAAGACATCTCTTGGCTTGTCAGTCTCCTTTGTTATAAATAATTTGAGACAATTTCTTACTAATGATGTCAATATTCCTATATTATAGCTACATATTTTGCAAGAGGTCATATATACATAGAAAATAGAAAAACATGGGGCTGGGGAGATGGCTCAGCTACGAGCTACTCTCACAGAGGGCCTGAGGTCAGTTCCAGGCACCCATATAGCAGCTCACAACTTTTTGTAACTCCAATTCCAGAGGATCCAAAGCTCTCTTTTGACTTCTGCAGGTACCAAGTAGACTTACATACATGCAAGTAAACACATATACACATAAAATAAAAATAAATACAACTTTAAAAGTTAAAAAGTACCTATTTTTATGATAGAAAGCAAGCAATTGCTAGCTGTTTTCTTTCTACACACCAGGAGTATAGCACAGGTTGCCAGGGGCTACCTGGTCACTTTCCCCTGACTTCCTGACAGCAGTCAGCCCTGGGCTGATCCAATAAAGGAGGCAAACCCAGAGTCTTTCTCATAACCTAATGCAGCTAAGAGGCTAAGTCTTCCTCCATGGACCCATCCCAGATCTCCCTGTTGAAACCAATGTTGTCTCCCTTGCTTTCTCTCATGGCATTGCCCTGACAGTACTTGGCCTGATTCACACATGTGCAGTGATTACCACTGATGTTTTTATTTGTCCTATTATCAATGTGCAAATCCCCTTTTACTTCAGACGGTCCTAAGGAACTCCAGCCACATCTGATTAGCTCAGCATTGAATATAATACTAATATTAGCCTAGGACCTGTCACAAGGGTTCAGTGTTATTTTTGATGAATGGGTGAATGAATAAATGAATTGTCTGAGTATCATCTTGAAAGCACAGGTTTCATCAAGTGAACCCACCATTCTAGCACTTTTTAAACATGAAGTAGAAATATAAACTAAGGAACAGCAGGGAGGGGATGGTGGCCTGAGTCATCTTACTCCATAGGAGTGGTCAGTCTTTATGACAAATTGTAAAGAAATTTATATCAAAGGCCTTTGAATTGTCCAGATTTCAGTGCCAGTCCTGAACTTGTCATTGGTTGATGCAAAGCCTCAGTTTCCCAGAAGGAAAATAAACAAATGTCTAAGTTGTAAGGTAATCATAAGCATTGAATGTTACAATACCTGTACAACACTCATCCAAGGCTTTGGCTTTCAACACACAGTCAGGAAAGAAAACCACTGTTGCTTATCTTATAAATAAGGCTCAAAACAACGCATAGTTCTTCAGCTGTGTGCTAGCATGAGATAACTGCACAGCCGCTTATTTTTTCATTTGTTTTAATAATGGGACCAATAGCACAACTTTCCCCAACACACACACACACACACACACACACACACACACACACACACACACACTGGCTGAATGCATAGCCAGTCTGTAGATAAGAATAGCCAGTGTTTCGAGTACACACATGTGATTTCCATGCCACTCCACTAAAGGCATGTCCTGACTTCCCTTATTTTTTAAAAGAGAGACACAGGGTAGACTGTTTCCAATTTCCTAGCATGTAAAGGAGGACCATGCCATGGGGAAATGGTAGAGCCACAATAGGAAAAGGATCTGGGTTCTTATATAACCAGAAGTCAAATCCTGCCAGTATTACCTGCTCAGCACTGGACTGTTGAGAGTAGAGAAGAGACTTCTAGCTTATTCAAGAAATGCATCTCCAGGATACCTCATGATGGCAAATAGCCTGATTTATTGGAATCCTTACTTGACCAATCTCACCCATGAACAGTGATACAAAAATACTCAATAAAATGCTGGCAAACCGAATCTAAGAACACATCAGAAAAGTCATTCACCATAATCAAGTCAGCTTCATCCCAGAGATACAGGGATGATTCAACATATGAAAATCTGTCAATGTAATCCACCATATAAACAAACTGAAAAAAATCCACATGATAATCTCATTAGATGAAAAAAAAAAGCCTTCGACAAAATACAACATCTCCTCATGATAAAGGTTTTGGAGAGGTCAAGGATACAGGGAACATACCTAAACATAATAAAGGCAATATACAGCAAGCCAACTGCCAACATCAAACTAAATGGAGAGAAACTGAAAATGATTCCACTGAAATCAGGAATAAGACAAGGTTGTCCACTCTCTCCATATCTATTCAATATAGTACTGAGGTTCTAGCTAGAGCACTAAAACAACAAAAGGAGATCAAGGGGATACAAATGGGAAAAGAAGGAATCAAACTCTCACTATTTGCTGATGATACAATAGTTTACATAAGGGACTCCAAAAATTCTACCAAGGAACTTCTACAGCTCATAAACACCTTCAGTAATGTAGCAGAATACAAAATTAACTCGAAAAAATTAATGGCCCTCCTTTACAAAGATGATATATGGGCTGAGAAAGAAATCAGAGAAACATCTGATGGAGGAGTTACTTTCATTGGTTAATAAAGAAACTGCCTTGGCCCATTTGATAGGCCAGCCCTTAGGTTGGTGGAGTAGACAGAACAGAATGCTGGGAAGACGGGAAGTGAGGTCAGATGCGATGAAGCTCTGGCCCAAGATGGACGCAAGTCAAACATGCTGAATCTTTCCCTGGTAAGCCACCACTTTGTGGTGCTACACAGATTATTAGAAATGGGTTAAGCAAGATATGAGAATTAGCCAATAAGAGGATGAAACTAATGGGCCAGGCAGTGTTTAAAAGAATACAATTTGTGTGTTGTTATTTCGGGTGTAAAGCTAACCATGTGGGAGCCAGGCAGGACGAAAACCAGGCCTGCCCACAGCTCCTTCTACAAACATCACTTTTCACAATAACCACACATAGCATAAAACATTTTGAAGTAACTCTAACCAAATAAGTGGAAGACCTGTATGTCAAGAACCCTAAGTCTTTGAAGAAAGAAATTGAAGAAAACACCAGAAAATGGAACGATTTCCTATGCTCTTGTGTAAGTAGAATTAACATACTAAAAATGGCAATTTTACCCCCAAAAAATCTACCAATTCAATGCAATGCCCATTAAAATTCTAGCAAAATTCTTCACAGACCTTGAAAGAACAATATTCAACTTCATGTGGAAATGCAAAAAAACCTAGCCAAAACAATCCTGTACAATAAAGAAAACTCTAGAGGCATCACAATTCCTGACTTCAAACTTTACTACAGAGCTACAGTACTGAAAACAGCCTGGTATTGGCATAAAAACAGACAGGAGGACCAATCAAACTGAACCAAATATCAATCCACACACCTACAAACACCTGATTTTTGATAAAGAGGCAAAAAATATAAAAAGGAAAAAGAAAGCATGTTAAACAAATGGTGCTGGCGTAACTGGATATCAACATGTAGCAAAATGAAAATAGATCCGTATCTATTGTGATGCACAAAACTTAAGTCCAAATGGATCAAAGATCTCAACATAAAACCAATCACACTGAACTTAGTGTGAGAACTTAGAAGAGAAAGTGGGAAGCATACTTGAACTCATTTGGCACAGGAGACCACTTTCTAAATATAGCCCCAATAGTACAAACACTGAGAGAAACAATTAATAAATGAGACCTGCTGAAACTGAAAAGCTTCTGTAAAGCAAAGGTCAACAAGACAAAATGGCAGCCTACAGAATGGGAAAAGATCTTCTCCAACCCCACATTAGACAGAGAGCTGATCTCCAAAATAGACAAAGAACTCAAGAAATTTCTTTTTTGAATTGGTCATCAAAAGAACAAATAATCCAATAAAAAATGGAGAATGGAGTACAGACCTAAACAGAGAACTCTCAACAGAGGAATCTAAAATGGCTGAAAGACACTTAAGAAAATGCTCAACATCCTTAGCCATCAGAGAAATGCAAATCAAAACAACTCTTAGATTCCATCTTCATCTGTAAGAATGGCCAAGATCAAAAACACTGATTACAACTTATGCTGGAGAGGATGTAGGGTAAAGGGAACACTCCTGCATTGCTGGTGGGAACACAAACTGGTACAGCCCCTTTGGATTTCAGTATGATGATTTTTCAGAAAATTAGGAAACAACGTACCTCAAGACCCAGCATTTGTGGGTAAATACCTAAAGGATGCTCAGTCATACCACAAGGACATGTGCTTAACTGTGTTCATAGCAGCATTGTTTGCTATAGCCAGAACCTGCAAGCAACCTAAATGCCTCTCAACCAAAGAATGGGTAAGGAAAATGTGGTACATTTACACAATGGAGTACCACACAGAAGAAAAAAAATAATGACATTTTAAAATTTTCAGGCAAATGGATGGATCTAGAAAACATCATGTTGAGTGAGGTAACCCAGACCCAGAAAAACAAATATTGTATTACTCACTCATAGGGGGCTTTTAGACATAAGGCAAAGAAAAACCAGCCTGTAATTCACAATCCCAGAGAACCTAAACAACAAAGAGGACCCTAAGAGAGACATACATAGATCTAATCTACATGGGAAGTAGAAAAAGACAAGGTCTCCTGAGTAAATTGGGAACATGGGGACCATGGAAGAGGGTAGAAGGTGAGGAGAGAGGAAAGGAGGGGAGAAGAGAAAAATATATAGCTCAATAAAAACAATTTAAATAAAGAAACAAAAGAAAATGGCTGAGAACTAAGAAGATCAGTATTGGGACCTACAGTTCTTTCAGTCTAACTCTGTCTCACACTGTGCTGTTAAGGAACGTGGTGTGGAAGGTATTTGTCATTCTCTTGACACCAGCCCTGGACATTAAAGATGTCCATTCATTGTAATAAGCATGTTAAGTTCATCATCAATGCTGATCCTCATTCTACCATAGAACCATATGATCATGACCAGGTCACTGACTACTGAGCCTCAGTTGACTCATCATTAAGAGTGAGTTGTATTATTCTTGCCAACCTCACAGATGCATGAGTAGCCTGAAAGGCAGCAGAGGGCTGGAAAGTGCCATGCACTGAGGGATGGCCCTGATGCTTTCTGTTGCATCCCTAGTCCAATCCTCTGAAACTGCCAGGGAGCTGGCTCGCACTCATGGGCCCCAGCAGTCAGAGGGGGAAACAGGCAGGCGTATCTTTCAGTACGCACAATTATCTGAACTGTGCCCACTTGCCATTCTCCCAGCTGCTTAAGCTGCTTCTAATGAGAGTGCCACCCTGGAGCAGATCACAGCGTGAGCTTGCAAAGTGACTCCTGGAACATATTTTCCAAGCTGGGAGCCAAGGTGAAAGACGTTCCCTGGGGAACACACAGAACAGGGATGATAGAAAAAACACTTAGCCTCTGGAATCCCATCCCAACCCCGACACTGGGGCTTCCTCTGACCATTTATGCTGTCTCCAGACTCCATTCTGGAAAGACACACGGGTTGAATCTGGTAATCTGGAAGTTTCTTTTCTAGTTCTACACTTCTCTATGGTGCACCACGAAGAAAAGAATTTAGGATTTAGAATTCGGATGTCAGCAGCTGGGGATTCGTTCATTCCTGTGTTTGTTTAGTGTCTTTAGTAGGGTTCCATTAGTCCCTACTAAGTGGGAAGCACTGTGTGGGCAAGAAAGAGAGGGACCAATCAGTTTCCCAGGGAAGGGGGAAGGGGGAAGGGGGGAGGGAATCACTCTCAGCCTGACACAAAAATAAAAAATTAAAAAATTAAAAAAAATACCTAAATAAAAAAAAAAAGATTTGTTGCTGTATGGTTAGGTATATCCATGGAAGTAGCCACACCGCACATGTGCGTACCTGATCTGATGACTCCATTCGTTCATCTGTTTTTCCACATAATCCTGAAGCAATGAGGCCTGCAATGAAAGAAAGCACCCATGTTTAAAGATTAGCGATGGCTACGAACCTCAGCAGGTTGAACTGCAAAGACCAGAGAATTTCCATGCTAGAGCCGAAGAGATAAGACCATAACACGTGCACGATGGCGCCTGAACCAGACATCTGGGCTGCTGCCCGCGATCTGTCACTAGTTGTGAGATCTATGCAACCTTGACCCGAGCACTTTCCCTCTTCGAGCCTTGGCTTCCTGTCCTTTAAAGTTTGTGTTGAACTCGGTGGTCTCCAAGGACACTTTGGGGTCTGATGTTACATGAGGCGGCCCCTGATGTTATCCTGGGAGGGACGGCTGCCTTCTAATAACAGCAAAATGGGATCCCCCCAAAGCCAAAGGCAACACTTGGGCTTCCTATGCATGCCTGATTGAATTACTAAAAGCCGAGCGGGTCCTGAGTGGGGAGTCTAGGAAATTGCTGGCTATCCGGGACAAATTTCTGAGGTTAGTGTGCGAGAGTTGTCCTTGGCTCACAGGCACAGCCCTCCAGAGGTCCCTTGGCGTTGTGATAAAGTGTGATGAAGTTCAGCTACGCAGAAAACAAGTCTGAACTTCCTCTCAGGCGGAACGCTCCTCCGCTAAGGAGCCCTTCACTGTTGAAGTGAGGGAAGTGGGTTCATACTTTGATTCTGTTTTTTTTTTTTCCTTCTGTAGTCATTTAAAAAAAAAGTTATACAGAGCTATAGAAGCAAACCTGAAAAAATGGGATTTGAGTTCATCTGACAGTTACAGGTTATTTGTGTTGTACCAGGGACTGCCTGGGAGCATCTGGTAACGGTGTGCGTGCGTGTGTGCATGTGTGTGTGCGTGTGTGTGTCTATACAAACGTGCTCATGCGCTGTTGTTGAGAGAAAGACTGGGTGGGAATCTCCTTCTGTGAGGTCCTCCGAGATGGTGGGACATATCAAGTGGGTCACACCAGGACTTCCAGCATTTTGTTTTCACTGGCCATCAAGTCCACATATAAGCCGGCTAAAGCCAGGGTGTTAGTCCTGATACCAAGAAGGAGATGTGGATTTTGTTCATTCAGACTCAGGATGGAAATTGGGAGGACACAGCAGTTCAGCATCATCAGAAACCTATTGTGCTTTTACCTACAGAGATAAGAATTTTGCAGGCATTTTCTTGTCCTTAAGATTTGTTTTTGTGTTTTTAAATTAAATATATGTATTTGTGTCTGAATGTGGGTATGATCACATGACTATCGTTGTCTTCAGAAACAACAGCATTTGACAAGACTGACCCATTCACTAGCACAAAAGGGCTTAAGGAAGGAAAGATTTATTTTGGATCATGGTCCAGAGGGTTCGTTTTGTCCATGTCTGCTTGGTCTCATGTGTTTATGAAGAGTGTCCTGGTTGTGACAGTCTGTGATATGGAACACATAACAAACAGGAAACAGAGACAAAGAGGAAAGGACCATTAAAAAGATATCCCTAAAGACCCACATCCCGCCCCCCTCAGTGACCCGATGCAACTTCAAAAGCTTCTGGAGCCTCCCCAACAGAGTCATCACATGAAGACCAAGTCTTTCATCCACATGTTTTTTGAAGGGTATACGTTCTATCTAAATCACAACATCACATTGACACATGCACTTCTTTATAGCTCTGCAACGTAGGCATATTTGTGCTGATTGTACAGATAAGGAAACCAGAGCTTAGAGATACGATCTGAAATTTGTAAAGGAAAAAAAATGAAACTCGTACCTTGCTGACTTGTAAACCTGAGTTTTCCTACAATTTCTACCCAGTGTACAATGAAGGCGGGGGACACAAATTTGGAGAAGCCATAGACACCACAGCATTGGTGATCTAAAAGATGACCTGAACTGTCTGAGCCCATGAGAACAAGTGGCAGGAAAAGGCGGCAGAATGGGACATGGCCTCACCTGGCAGAGCTAAAATCGGGAGGCCAAATTTTAGTCTTGCTTCTCCTGCCTCTTATTTCTGAGCCAGGCAGATTTTGACTTCTCTGTATTTCAAGGCTATGTCGGAGTCTCCTTGAGGAAATGAAAACAAAGGTGCTTGTGGGTAAATAGATGGCGAATGAATGAATTACCATAAGCCATTCATTCTGGGTTCATTAATTAATATCGCCTCATTCATCAGCTACGCTGCCTAATTTACTGGAGAGGGTCAGCTGTCATCAACTCCCGAGAGTTTACACAGGATTGAAATAATTAGTCCCCGAGCCTAGGGGGATGTGGAGACTGTCTTGCTCTTTTAAAGAACTGCACCGTACAAAACCAGAAGCCATGAGCTATTGCCTGACTATGGGTGGAGGGACCGACCCTTGGGCAATTTCAGAACTGCATGGATCTAGAAGAGGATATGTTTGGAAAAGATGAGATGGGATGTTCACTTCACCATGTGGAAGGACATGAATCTAATTAGTCTTCTCTCCCAAATTCTTACTAAGGCAGCAGAAATTTTGTGACAAGCTACCCATAGTCTAATGTATTAAAGCCAGGCAGCCTACCATGGAAGAAACAACCCTGGGATGGGCTAAGGAAGCCCCTTCCCATTTGCTGCCTACAGTAGTTGGCTGCCAAGTCATTCCTTTGGGCTGAATTTTATCGTCATTCTGGAACAGGGGCAATTGATGGAATAAGAAGCAGTGAGAGGCGAGTTCTAACGGAACTGAAGGAGATTTGCAGTTCAGAACATGAAGGCCTGAGCATGTTCAGAGACTGTGCCAGCACTATGGGCAGCTGATGGGCAGCTGACTGGGCAACTTCTCAAATTGTTCAAATGTTGTTCTCTGCATTTCTCCATTCTCTCTCTCTCTCTCTCTCCCTCCCTCCCTCTCTCCCCCTCCCTCTGTCCCCCCCCTAGAAACATATGCACAAATAGTTGTGCATTTTACACTTGTCATTTGCTTGCACACCCCACTCCCACTTACCCGGCAGTCTCTGCAACTCCCCAACTGTGTGTAGAATCACTTGAAAGCATATTACATAGACCTCAGGAATTCTGCATGGTAGCAAACTAGCCCCCAAAACAAGGTAGGCATTAAGGACTGTCAGAGCAATCCCAGAACAGAATAGGAAGTTAAGAGTTTTCTGTCAGGCTCTTTGAATGGTGGTGAATAACCTTTGCTCCTCGAAAGTGTTTGATGACTGATGTCGTGATTTTTTTTTAATCAGCTTGACACATCTGAGAAGAGGAAACCTCAACTGAAAAATGCCTTTATCTGATTGGGTTGTAGGCAAGTCTATGGGTAATTTCTTGATTAGTGATTGTTGTGGAAGGGCCTAGCCCCCCGTGGGCGACTCCATCCCTAGGTAGGTAGTCCTAGGTTGTACATGGAAGCAAGTTGAATGGTTCACAGTCTCTGCTTCAATTCCTATGTTCATGTTCCTGCCTTGAGCTCTTACCATGACTTTCCTCAGTGATGGATGACTATGATCAGAAAGTCAAAACCAAATAATCCCTCTCCTTGCCAAGTTTTATCATAGCCCTGGAAAGCAATCTAGGACAATAGCACTCCCTGGGCATGAGCACCTCTGTTCAATGTTTTTCACAGTGTCTTGAGGGTATACATTTGAAGCAAAACAAAATGCTTCTAGACATAGGCAAAACACAAAACTAGGGTATGTATACAGAAGTAGGTAATCGTGTGTGTGTGTGTGTGTGTGTGTGTGTGTGTGTGTGTGTGTGCAGGCACACATGCGCAGTGTGGACACAAAAAAGAAAAGCTTAATCTTTCTTTCATGCACACTGTCCATGTTCACCTATGGCCATCAGATAGGTGAACACTAAAGCATCACCTTAAAACCAGATATCTGTGAGGCTGTTTTGAACATCCTAAGCTGTATAGAAACCTGCAGAACTTACAAGACTGCACAAGTGAACTTGGTGTAAGGGCATATGTAGAAGAACATTGTAACAGGCAGGGTGAAATAGGAACAGCAATCCCAGGACACATTCTGGAAATGTAGCTGGAGGAGGAAGAGAGGGAAAGGTCACTCTGGGCATAATTTGGCTTCAACATCAATTTTCCTTCTAGGAGAAGTTGGCCAAGTGAAAAACAGAGTCCTTGCTTTTCCCCTATAAATGGGCTGGGATATTTCCCCAAAGCACCATTATGCCTTCAAACATTCTTTTACTATATTTATGTGGGAAAGAAAGAAAATAATTCACAGCCTCCCCAGTTCTTTTTCTCGCTGCTCTCCATTTGTCTGTGTTGCTGGCATGTTATTTCACTGGAGAGGAATGTCCTATTTTAAGGGGTGGAAGGCAGTATGTGGGGTGGAGGTTATACTAATAAATTTTGACATGGAAAGAAAAGAGTCCTTCTCTTGTTTCCTTATGATAAAGGGAAATGAAGCCAATAATCTTGAAACCTAATGTCATCACAAAGTGATGTGAGGACCTTCAGGAAGGAGGACATGTCTTAGAGGGTGCCAATGATGTGCTGAGATGGCAGGAGGGGACAGCAGTGCCTGAAGTCCCTCCCCCATTTCATTAATGTTCTAGATCCCTGGGGATCTTCTAGAAGTCCTCTGCTTTTCCTTCTCCCCAGAATGTGGTGCCTCTCTTCAACTCACCTTCAATGATGCCCATCACAGGTTCTCAGTGTCACTTGCAGTTGATGCCTTGATTGTTTCCAGGGGTCTGTGAAGCTTGAAACATTCAAAGATTAATTAAGAAAAGTTTTCCAGTAGTTTAAATGTAGTGGCTTGCTAGGGCTACTATGGAAAACAACACAGACCCAGTGACTTTAGCTAACAACAGTCTCTACACAACAATTCTGGAGGCTGCGAATTAAAAATGAAAGTGTTGGTAGTTTGGGTTTCTGTGAGACTTCCCTCCTTAGTCTACAGAGCGCTGCCTTCTTGCTACACACTGTGTCCTTTCTTCTGTCTGCATGCATCCCTGGTTTCCTTCTCTACAAACAAATGTCCTCATCCTCTTATAGGCTCGTGTGTGTGTGTGTGTGTGCGTGCGTGTGTGTGTGTGTGTGTGTGTGTGTGTGTTTACAGGGTCTTGTGTGTTAGCAGGCAAGTATTGAACCACTGAGCTAAAATCTCTTGCCCTTTTTTTTTTTTAAAAAAAAAAGTGTTACAAGTTTTAAATTTGAGATAGTGTCTTGTTACATTTCCCAGGCTGGTGTTGAATGGCCTGTGTAGCACTGGCAATCCCTGACCTCATAGCTACTCTCTCAGGAGGCTGATTATGGGGCTGTTCTACTTGCCTGGAACATATTTCCTCTTCTTGTGAAGATCCAATGCAGAGTGGATAAAGCCCATGTGAATGGTTTCATTTTAATCATTCCTCCCTTTAAAAATCATCTTCAGCCAAACATGTCACATTCTGAATGCCAACATTAGACCCAACATGCAGGGTGAGAAAGGGCACAATTTGGCACAGTGATATCAAGGACACTCTCCATACTCAGCAAAAGGGGCATCTTCAGCCAACTCACACGAAAGAGGAAAACAACAGCCTCAATTCTGTGTCAAGAGCTGACAGATGGAATGGATCTTCTGGAGAGAAGTGGGGGTTTCACACAAATGTGGTGATGGTATCTGCACAGCTCCAGACAGTTTCTGATTATATTACATGTTTAGTGTGCAAAGACAGCTCCACATAGAGGAAATAGTGAATACAAAACACAGAGAGCTCCCCATGAAAAAATGGGAGTTAAACAGTGTCTTGTAGTGGGAAGTGGGGGTTGGGTGACAAGGTTGGGTACAGAGTGTAAAAGTCTGCACATATGCTGATGATTCACATTTACTCTTTCTATGTAGTGAGGCTGGGGCTTTGGGCCCAAGTGCCTCTGACTCTCTAGGCAGATTTCGGTGTACAGTACAGTGAGAAATGGACCAAAGAACAAGAGGACTTAGACAGGGCTCTCATTTAGAAAGTGGCCCACCAGGTCCAGAATGAAGGTTTCCTCTCACTGCAATGGTGTCTGACTAGTGATGTGGGATGTCTTTCTTTATGTGTTGCTTTTATTGGTTGATGAATAAAGCTGCTGTGGCCTATGGCAGGACAGAATATAGCCAGGCTGGAAGAGATACAGAGAGTAAGCAGAGTCAAAGAGACACTATATAGCTGCCGAGGGAGGCAGATGCCAGGTAGTTGCCAAAGGAGACGGACACTCGGAACCTTTCTGGAAGGTTACAGCCTCATGGTGATACATAGATGAATAAAAATGGGTTAATTTAGATATAAGAGTTAGTTAATAAGTATCCTGAGCTAATACGCCAAGCAATGTTGCAATTAATATAATTTCTGTGTGATTATTCGAGTCTGGAGAGCTGGGAAATGAATGAACAGTCTCTGTTTACAAAATAGTGTCCAATGTGGGGCATGGATCCACATAAGACCTAAAAAAAATATGCTTACAAAAAGGAAGGCTTCTAGGTGCACAAGACAAGACAAGTGCAGTTCCTTGATAGCTGCATTTTTTTTTTTCAGATAGGCTCTGTTTGCTGGCGGTGAGCAGAGGCACAACTTTTTTTTTTAAAAGAAAAAAAAAGCTTCCTGACTCAGCATTAGCAACAAAAACTGCACAGCCCCTTTAAGATCCGGCTTCCTGGTTTGTGCTGATGCAGTTATAGAGTACTTGAATGGGGTCAATGAGCAGAATGTTACAAATTGCTTAATGGTGACAGACCTGCTGCATCCCTGGAACTGTGAGCATGGCTCACAGAGGTGGTAATCACCACCTATGTCATGTTGGACTGGGTATAGCAAACAGGTAGGGCTGTGGAGTTGGTCCTAGCCATGCCTGCTCACCATTTTTTAAAAAGTCACTCTTGGTTAGAAAATGATTACAGATACATAATAAAGACAAATTCAGACCAAAAAGAAAAAAAGACCTCTTAATGGGTCACAGTGTTGGATAAACATAATAGATTTAAGAAAGAGTACAGATAGTCATAGATTAAAGGAGTAAAGATAATAAAATGAATATTAAAAGTAATAAAATAATATTTTTAAAAGCCACATGAAGATGGGATATATACAGAAAGTCTAGATTATTTATATTGCTGTGTTTTCTTTTAATTTTTTGATTGCAGAGAAATATTTAATTCTGGGGGCTGCTAAGCTAAACCAACATATATATTTTAAAGGTAACTTGACTTCAAAATTTAAGTCTAAGAATATGTTACTTTGGAAAAGAGGTTCTGCTTTTTATTTCACAGAAGATGAGAATCTTTGGATTCCTCCCAGGCTAATGTGGTTTGATGGAACAAGAGCCCCTGATAGGTCTCTGTGAACCATAAGAATACTTTCCCCAATAATCAGAAGGAAGTAGTCTAGAGAATGATGCCCAAATTCCCAAATATTGTTTATAAATGTTTGTTTTTATTTAAAGGAGGTTGATTATAAACTGTTAATGATCACAATAAAGGTTTTTCTTAGGGAAAAAGGTGATATAGAGATGAATATTTTATATTGGTAAAATAGGAAATAGATAAAATTGGAAACAAGGTGATATAATATAGAGATGAATATTTTACCTTTACATTGGTATGGACTTTGGTCTATTGATACAAATTTAATGTCAATTTTGTTACACTGTGTATATGTATTTCTTCTCTTGTTTAAGGTATTGCATTTATGCAGTTCATTTAAAATGTAATACATATTTAAGAAATATAGATTAGTAGATAGCCATCTATAATAGACTTATAGTCATGTTAGTTAGGTTTTCTAGATGTACAGAAATATATTTCAGATAGATAAGTATTCTCCAAATCTTTCAAAGACCTACACAATATGGTATTTAAAATGTTTTATGAACTTAGACTTTTCTCAACAATGATACATGACTGATTCTGGTAGCACCAATTACTTCAAGAGAATGATGGGCATCGAAGAAGTTCCTTATGGAGCTTGCTAGCCATTTGGGCAAGAAACTGCTCTTACCTGGACTGCTTGATGTTATGCTGTGTGAACTGAACATACAGGACCCACAGAAAAATGACTGCTGAACTTGCCCAAAGGTGAGACAGTCCTTCAGTGTTCCTGCTTTATAAAAGAGTCTGTAGGGCATTCTGTAGGACACAGAAGAAAGTGACTGACAAACTGCCAATACTGGAAAAGAGTTTTTCAAATTTTCTGCTTCATTGAAAAGTCTGCCAGATACTATGGGCCTATAGGCTAATGATGGATGACCAAACATTACATAAGAACTTTGGGTGACTGTTCAGGCAGCAAGAAGTCTCTGTCAATTCTAGAATTTCAGAAGTTGTTTATAATGCACTTCCTGCTTACTTAGGTAATATTATATTCTTCTGGGGTCTTTGAAGAGTTGAAGAGAGATAGTTATAGTTTTCCTTAGTTAAGATAAATTAGATATAAAATTTAGACTCATAAAGAAATATTGTAACTCTAATTCTTGTTTGATACTTGTTTTGTTATATGTAATTTTACCATGTTAAAGTTAAAACCTTACTTTTTATTTAGATAGAAAGGGGGAGATGATGTGGTATGTCCTTCTGCATATGTGTTGCTTTTATTGGCTGATTAATAAAACTGCTTTGACCTACAGCAGGCTGGAATAGATATATAGGGAGAGTAGACAGAGTCAAAGAGATGCCATGTAGCTGCCAAAGGAGGCAGATGCATGTAGCTGCCCAAGATGCAAGAGTTAACAAACCACAGGCCTTAGGATAAAATATAAAATAATAGAAATGGGTTAATTTAAGAGATAGCTAAAAATGCACCTAAGCAATTGACCAAACAGTGTTGTAATTAACATAGTTTCTGTGTAATTATTTGGGTCAGGGCTGTTGGAAAATGAATGAGTGGTCTCCTACTACAAACTTGAACTCTTTTATTCTTTCAGATTAGACAAAGGCCAGTCTAGTCAGAGTTTGGGAAGACCATTGGCAGAGATGATAAACCATTTTCTGTAGAGGCCAACAGGCAGAATATATTTGAACTAAAACCATAAAGAATCAAAAGGAATAAAATCAGAGGCCCCTAATATCTATGTGGAGAATCTCCATGGTCATGTGAATGTTTGGAATTAAATAGCTTCTTGGGAAGTGTCATATAATATCTCTTTCTTGTATAGCACTGTTCAGAGAGAAATTCTGGCCTTCTACTGAATATTAACTCAATTTAATACTAAGCTTCCCTGCCAAGTCCTAAAATCAGGGTTTTAAGTTCATTTGTCTAGGATGTGGGTCAGTATGGGTCTTGCCTGCCAGATAAGATGAGGCTCATCTACTTTTAAAAACAAACCCCGTCTTCTGGGAGTTTCTGTGCTCTATCCTGTATGTGTCATCACCAGTGTAACAATGATGACAGTGATGCTCAGGGCTCTGGCTTTGTGGTAGGAATCAGGCAGATATCAGTGGGTAACACAATGTCCTGGAATGAAGGTCCTGCTGAACCTGCATACCAAAGGACCCGAGGAAGAACCAACCCTGAGCAGTGGCTATCTTTAGACAAAGGGTGTCACAGTGTCTGTGGAACAGTGATCCAAGGTGTGAAGGCCAAAGAACTATTGGCTGACTTGTGCAGGTGACTGGAACTTCAGTTTACCCACTTAAAATAACCATGGACCTAGAGTGTATCATGATAGCTCACCTTGGTTGTCAACTTGACCACATCCAGAATCCACAAAATTCCAAGTTGTTGGATGCACCTGTGAGTGATCATCTTGATCAGATTGCTTGCTGTGGGTCCTGTCTTCTAGTGGCAGCTCATATAAAACATGGGGAATAGGGATGCTTTTGCTTTTTGCCTGTTTGCCCTCACTCTTGCTGAAAAGTTTGTCTATCCTTTTGTGGCAGAAAGTAATAAACGCACTTTCTTCAGAATTCTAACATAGTCTAAAAAAAAATAGTTCTTTGGGAATCCTCCTGGACTCTAACACCAGATCAAGACGGTAGAGACATCCAGCTTGGAAGACTGAACAGGATTCTTGGCCTTTCTGTTGTGAAACAACCATTGTTATACTACCGGGACCATAGTCTATAAATCAGTCTAACAAATCCTGTTAATTTATATTAACAAATATAAAAATATAAATTATATATATTTATAATATATAAATATATTATATATATTATATTCTTATATTCATTCTATCACTTCTGTTTCTTTAGAGAACCCTAGCTAATAAAGATATGTAAAGACAAAATTGACAGGTAACCCATCTACCACCCAAACACATTGGCTGTTATATATAAAGTGAACTGGAATTTAGCACTACAGGGGATAAGGGACACAGTCAAAATGAGAAGAAAAAGGAGGAAAGTTGAGGAGTTGGCCCCTATTAGCTCTTAGACATTCCATGGAGTATTGACACACGCTATTTACTGCTGAAAGGAAGGCGTGACTTTCCATTCCACACAGGAACCGGGGAACTGACGCTCCATGAATTGGGCAGGTTCACGTAGGCATCAAAAGGTAAGGCCTTGAAATTTCAATCCCACGTTTAGCCTATCACCTCTGGTATGGAATTACCAGGGTTATGTTTGATAATAAAAGGGAGGTGTAGGAAAAGGCTTTCCCTCGAGGGACGCTATAGCCTGCTTCTACAGTGAGAACTGCAGAGCCCGCTCCCACTGCAGCTAAGCACACAGAAGTGTATCAATCAGCCAATGCGTTCATAGTCTTCCTGAGGTTTTAGAGTTGTAGTCTTACATTTATTTCTTTATATTGCTGTGACCAAATTGCTGACAAGAAGCAACTTAGAGGTAAACCATTTATTTGGGTTTATCATTTAAGAAAGAATACAGACCATCATGGAATAGAAGGCATAGAGACAGGAACCTGAGGCAGGCGGTTCCGTTTTTGTCCCAGTTGAGGAGAGAGAACAGAGGAGATGGACCCAGGGCATCCTATCTAAGGTTCTGCCAGAGCAGCTCACTTCCACCAGAGAAGCTCCCCCTCCCCACACCTCCTCAAGTTACAGTCTTGGAACCGGCATCTCTAGCTGGGGACCAGGTGTTCAAACACATGAGCCCAGTGGGGCACATTTAACACGCAAACCACAGTGCCGGGTCTGTGGACTGTTACAGACATGTCTATATGGTACTCGCATGCATGTGTTACTACTTTGTAGCAGTTGTACTTGGTAGGATTGCCAAGATCAACATCTAAGTGAAAGAGCTGTTAAAACAGCTTGTTCTCATCCTGAGCGTTCCCAGTCGGTGGCGATTAGCAGGGCACTTGCTTTCTGGATAAGATAACAGTGCTTTTTATGAATTTGGACACCAGAACAGTGGTGTTATTTTGGAAGAGGCTACTTGCCAAAGGCCTAGGGCATAGGTGTGGTTTCCTTCCGTTAGTATTTATCAGGCTCACACAGCGCGCCAGGTGCAATGGCCACAGCCTTGTGTTGGTATCTTACTGGCTGGACAGCAATTCTTTAAGTAGAACACACCGTCTTTAGTTTGTGTGTGAGAAAACCGGGTCAGGGATGATTTGTGAGTCACTTGAGGCCTTTCAGCTTCTTGCCTCATTGAGACAGAACTCACAGGAAGTGTGGATTATTATCACCCACCTTTTTTCTCTCAATGACTTGCCCCACGCCACACGGCTGATAAGGCCTTGAGCTGGAATTTGACCCAATGCCCATCAACCTCATCTCTTTACCTTAAGTCTCTTGCCAATCCAAGAAGACAAAAACCTCTGCTTCCTCGACTCTCGACGATGAATAGCTTCCTGTCACAGTCTGCCTTCCTTTCAAGAGTGTGAAAAGGGCCCTCCTCCACATCCCCTGAGCAAGAGAGCACCTTGCTTCTAAAGCTTATCTGAGTCACATCTAGGCTGTTTTCAGAAACAGTCATTCAGTAACCAGGGCCAGTTTCCATATGATTCCTTTACCATTCTAATGGGCTCGAGCACTGGACATATTAGTACATGAGATAACCTAACCAGGTACCGGAAGAGGAAATTCTTCACCTTCAAAGTCAAAAGGCATCAAGATGGACTCTGGACTCTTAAGGACTCTTTACTAACTGACTGTGGGGGATTTAGGGACCCAGAGACCTCTGCCAGGAGATCAGCCCTAACTCCAATGTCTGACCAGTACAGGGCTCCCAGGGATCAGTATTCATTCAGTGGACCTGAAGTTCTTTCTGTACAGCTGAAGATCCCACTTGCTTCAGCCTGGGTCTTCTACAATCTGCTCATTTCCAGGGGGACTGCTCACCGCCAGCCAGCCTGCTACATGCCCTGCCTGGCAGACGTGCCTTTTAAATCTAAGCCAGGAATAAAGCCTCGGAAGCTTTATCTTTTCATCTCATTTTAGTTTGATGTTGTTAGTTTTTTTGCCCCACATTACAAATCTCAAAATCATTTTTTAATACTCTACCTGTAACTCACTTTATCCCTATTGCTAAGAACTGAGCAATCTACAAGCTTAGAAACCAAGAACTCTGTTCTTCTTCCAAGGCCCTGATGAAAAGTTTGAGACGCAGACACACACACAGGGTTCCCTAGATGTTGCTCACACCGGACACAAGCTGGCCCCAGCCTTTGAGACAGCCCAGCCTCAAGCCAGTCCATCTTCTTTGGCACATTGTCTAGGGTAGACTCTCTAGATCTAGAAGAGCCATGGCTTCTAGTCTAAGAACTACGAACCACTGATTATTCACCTAATCCAGAGTAGATCTACAACCTCTGCTTCTTTGTCTCGTCAGGAACAGACTCAGAAGATTTCATAACATTCTAGGATATTTGCCAACGTGTAATATAATATTTAGCTATTTAATTTAGCTTGCGATTATCTTTCTTTCCATTTGCCCGTTCCCAGTATCCATTCAACTCTGTGGCACACTTCAAAGCCGGCGAGATTCTAACCCCCGATTTGCTCAGCATGTTGATAGATGCTTTATCAGATCAGATCTGACTTTAATAGTGCCTGGTTGTTCTTGTGGCTGTTCGTCTATTCTTTCACGGAGGGCTCAAGTAGACACATTTGGACTCTATTAATTGGACTCCGGCTCACGCACAGCACACATGGAAACTTCCCTCCCTCCTTGTTCTGTTTCTGGGGAGCACAAAGTTGTTCTCCTCTCAGGACCACCCAGTGAGGTCCGCAGGCAGCAGCATCCTCTTGTCAAGCCATGTACCCCACACCTTCATTAGTTTCGACCCTGAAACCAATTAGCAAGTTCTAAAAGATTCTACCATTTTAGGAGTGGGAGGGGATGCTGAGTGTCTCAGTGCAGCCCTCGCCTTGGGTCCCTCACAGAGGGAACAAGGCCTAAAGAGTTTTACACAGTGCACCCCTGATGGAGACAAGTGCCCGTCTCTTTCACCTGAGCCCTGGCAGGTGCTTTTCCCTATATACAGACATTTTGCTAAACCTTAGCAGTTGGCCTATTAGACATAGTTCATTGCATGTGTGTCTGTGTTTGATTCCCAGGTCCCAGTGGAAGGAGAGAATTAGCTCCCAAAGGCTGTCTTTTGACCTCTGAGTGCCCAACCATGGCACATTATACACAAACATGGAAACCTATTTTACTTATTGTGGAATAGAAATGAAGAACTCGGGAGTATATTGGAAGCTGTTATCAATGAGGCACCTGATTTTGGTTGAGGAATAGTAACATTTTAAGTAGCTCTGACTTGAGGACATTCTAAGTAAGGGGCCTGAGGAAGAAGCAAGCACAACTGTGCTAGGACTAGCCCTGCTCCTCCTCCTCTCCTCCTCCTCCTCCTCCTCCTCCTCCGATTATCCTAGTCCCTCCTCACTAGATAGCAAACAGCTGGGAAGTACTAAGTGCACAGCAGGCGCTGTTTCTGGGTTCTTGAATGTAATCATCTATGTCCTGTTCCTAACACCCTTGTGAAATAAGCATTGGTACAATCATTTCTGCTTTATAGATATGGATAGTGGGCCACAACAAAAATCAGTAAGTGTTCTAAACCAGCACAGCGCAAAAGGGATGGATTCCTCCCCTGCAAAGGCACGGCTCCCCGAGCTGTGATTTTAACTGTTTGGGAAAGGGCCCCCTCCTGCTCACAGGTGACTTGGAAGGACATCCTTATCAAGGTGTCTGCCTCTTCCGACAGAATGTGGCTTCAGCTGATGCAGCTGAGCTGATAGGTTGCTGGGCACTAAGGAAGACAAAAGGTGGGTCTGAGAGGGTGTCTTCTGACTGGGGCTGCTGGAGCGGATGTGCCTGAATGAACATCTCAGTCAGCCTTGCTCGCATGCTGGTACCATGGGGAACATAGGGGAAATTGTCTCAGGGGAGCTAACCTTCCTCTCTTTCTCACAAAATGATGCCACATGCCCAGTGCTTCGAGAACATAAGGCCCTATGCCCAAAATGACCTGACAATCATTTCATTCTTCTTGAATCCCTCCGTGCAAGCAATTTCATACTGAGGCAATGCAGTACCTTCTCCTCAGTGGTGCTGGGCACTGATCAAGGGTCTCATGCATGTTGTCCTATTTAGTCACCACATATGACTTTCTCAACCTCATTTCACACACAGGGAAACATCTCAGAGAATCCACTACATGTTATCAAACATCTCCATCAAGAGCCACTCGGTTTGGTTTTAAAGTTCTGCTTTCCCCATCTTTCCTCTCAACCCCCCACCTCCTCCCTTTCTCTCTTCTCCCCACTACTCCTCCCCTTCTTGTCTGTTCCTCTGCCTTTATTTTTGAATTATCTTATGGAGTTACAGTGAGCCTCCACATGGGTGCTGTGAGCTGAACCTGGGTTCTCTGCAAAAGCAGCAAGTGTTCCTAACCACTGGGCGTTCTCTCCAGTCCCCTAAACTCCAACCGTTAAAGTCTAATACATACAAGTGTTCTTATCACTTCCCAAAGAATGCGGGGCCATCTCGATCCTCCACCCATTCACAGCTGACTTCTCTTTCATGCGGTTATGGTCATTTAATTCTACAGGACATGGTGCAGCTCCATCGCTAACTCACAGTCGTATTTTTCTCATACTTAAGTTTTATGTTGCCTCTGTCGCTTTCTTTCTCATCTCTATGAAATCATTTTCCCCATGCTGGAACAACCGCCATTAACATTCCATTACTGCATATCCTTCAGTAATAAACTATTCCAATTTCAATAGTCCTAGAGGAACTTTATTTCATCTATCTTGAAGACTGCGTTTTCCTAGATAAAAGACTTGAGATAGCCAGGTATTTTCTGTTGTACTTTAATGCTCGCTGTTGTCTCAGCACTGTATCTTCTGGCTGTAATTGAATATTGTAGAAGGAGCGGTGGGCTGCGTTCATGGCACCCGGCCACCCACATGGCTAGCTTTACCCGAAATAACAACACACAAATTGTATTCATTTAAACACTGCCTGGCCCATTAGTTCCAGCCTCTTATTGGCTAACTCTCACATCTCAATTAACCCATTTTTAATAATCTGTGTAGCCCCACGAGGTGTGGCTTACCAGGAAAAATCTTAACCTGTGTCTGTGTCGGGTAGGAGAATCATGGTGACTGCCTGACTCGGCTTCTTTCTCCCAGCATTCTGTTCTGTCTACTCCACCTATGTAATTTTCTGTCCTATTAAAGGGCCAAGGCAGTTTCTTTATTAACCAATGAAATCAACACAAAACAGAAGACTCTCCCATATAATTCCATATCAGAATATAAGCTGTATTTTATCTTTGATGGCCTTTTCTTTCTATTTTTGTTCTCAATAGATTTGCTAAATTTTACCATAAGTGATATGCCTTCCTATTCATTTATACAAATTCAGCATGGCTTAATTTTCTGGGCATATGAATTGGTGTCTTTCATCAATTTGTAAACACTTTGATATTGTCTCATCACCTCCCCTAGTGGGACTCTGATTACACACGTTACCCCTTTGCTCAGTGTATCATGTTTTATGTTTTCTTCTGTATTTTCTAATACTTTGGGCTAATGTATTTGCCGGGATATTTTCTACTGACCTTTCACCTGCTGACTAGTACTTCTTCCGTCTTACAATATAATATGAATGCTTAATTTCTGTTGGAGCTTTTCAGCTCTAATAGTAACATTTTGTTACTGTTTAGATAAATGTCTCTCTAAAGATCCACATATTCAAGGGTGGGTCCTAAGAGTGGAAGGTGGTAAAGTCCATATCTAATGAGGACTAGTTGGAGACCTTAGGTCACTGGGGAGCCTAACCCCCCTTCATTCATTGTCACTGTTTCTTGAAGCAGGTAGTTTTGTTCAGCCACACGCTCCTGCTGTGATCGCCCCGAAACTGTGGCCATAGGAAAGTAAACAACACACATTCGATTGTTTTACATTCCTATACATTCTCATTAAACTCTTCATCCTGCTGTACATGTACTTTCAACATGGTAAATTGCTTTAGAGTCTGTGTGTAATAAGTTCAATATGGGACTATCCTGCGTATTCTTTTTGCTGTGTGATGGTTCTTTTCCTTTTGGTCCTCAATGATTTGGAGCTATTTCTTGATGAATCATAACTAAGGATAGAGATTGCATAGAAAAAAAAATGTACAAATCACTTTAAGCAGGCTAGTCTTTTTTTTTTTTATTAACATTTTCTTTTGACTTTACCACACAATAAGACTGGGAAAAGTTTATCTTTGGCTAGAGATGGTTAATACCTGAATTTCTTCCACTGTATTCTGCTTTGTTCCCCTGCTGGCACTAAGGAGTGGTACCCTCAGCATTCAACACTACCAGGGGCCCTTCCACATCAGTGACTCTTAACTCCAAATCCCATGTCTGGAGGCTGGGGAAACTACTCAAGGCTCATGTCGGTCGTGTGTTCTCTGCCATCACTTACAAACCCACTGTGTGGTGAGCTGACCCTCCGTCTTCCTGCACCTCCCCTTCCCAGAGCTCTCGTTCTCTCACATTCATGATACTTTGGTTGCTGTATGCTTGTTTCAAAATGCCCTAATCTTCACTCAACTCTTCATTGTGGAAATTTCAAACAGAAGGGGAAGGTTATATTATAATGAACCCATCATAGCCACAAACCAGACTCCAACATTTGAACTTTATAGTTCTCGATTTCTTATGTGCCTTACCATTTTCTTATCCCTCTGGTTACCAATTCACATCATGTTTTGGTGAATTTCAGGATAAATGACATTAGGACTTTTCTCTTTAAATACTTCTGTGTGCATTTAATTAAGTTGAGTTCAATATTGTTTAATGGATATTTCTCATTAGATACAACATATACATAAATTAAATTGCACAAACCTAGATGAACACTGTTTTGACAAATGTGGGCACTGCAATCTAAGGCTCTATCATTCCAGGAAATATCTTGGTACCTCTTTCCAGTAGATTCTCACTCCTCGCACCACAGAAGTAGAAAAATAATATTTTTGCACACTAGATTCCTCTTGCTGGTTATTATAAGAATGACTTCCTAAGAATGACATCAGGGGGGTTAGACATGGCTCAGAGGTTAAGAGCATGTGCTGTTTTCACAGAAGTCTCAAGTTCAGTTCCAAGTTCCCACACCAGGCAGCTTCAGAAGATCTGGCGCTCTCCTCTGGTCTCCATGCACACCTTCACTCCCATCTGAACATACCTACATACAGGCAAACATATATACACATAATTTTTTTATAATCAGTTTTTAAGAAAAGAATGGAGTCAGATAAAATGCTTTCTATAAGACATCTTTGACTGGTCATAGCATCTTTGAAATTCACTCTTATTATTCTGTCTTCATCATTCTCCTTATTATTGCTGAGAAGTTTTCTATTCCTCATATCTAAGAGCTTCTTTGCCATTTTTCCTCGTATGGATTTTTAACTTCATTCTCTATTCATTCTTGAATTGACTAGGACATGACCTCTGTCCAGCACATGGGTTGTTGTGCTAAACAGACCACACATCCTTGACCAGCATGTGTATCTGGCATACCTCAGTGTCGTGTTCTGCAAATGGCCTTTGCATCAGAGTTGCACATGGGACCATCTTTCTCTTTCCTGACATTGTTTATTTTTTGTTCTTGTTCCCTAAAGAGGACTACTGAAATCTTAAATAGGACTGGGAATTTTCTCTTTCTTCCTCATCCATAAGTGTTTGCTACTTCATGTGGTCCTAACCACGACCTGCTCTTAAACTAGAAACCTAAAGCCCTAAGCCACAAAAGAAAGACAAAGACAGAAGGAACTTTCACCCTGTAACCAGCTTCTTTGAAATGTCAGCCCCCGTTGCAGAATCCACTCACTTGCACCCTCAAGTAGGACATGTTTTTAACTGTTGTAGAACTGGTCTTCCAGAGCTTCTGCAGCCAGGCCATAAGTGGAACCTTCAAATAAGTTTTAAAGTATTTTTCCCAGCCCAACTTTTAAAGAAATTCTTGATGGAAGGCTTCACTTATTACAAATTAGCCTCCATTGCCAGAAGTCAAGTTTCACAATAAATTTAGTTAAGGAAAGATTTATATCTCCATAAATAGATTTAATGCATTAACACAACATAAATATCACTGTTAAATTTAAAAATGTTTATCCATGCACAACCCCAAATAGTTCTATATAACATCAGTGGCACAGACTTTGAGAAAGTACCCATGATCTGACAGGACTAGATCAATAGCATGCGAATCTCACATTAAGACGATATCTTGACTGATCAGCTACCCAGACAGCCCTGAACCAACTACACAGCATCACTTCAAGGCAGTTTTTGTTTTGTCTGTGTAAGGATGTCATATCTTCGAGTTATAGACAGTTGTGTGTTGGGGGAGGCTGCTCATTCATTCCCTGCTGCCCAGACACAAAATAATCACACAGAACTCTGTCTCAATTGCAATACTGTTTGGCCATAACTAAGTGTATTTTCAGCTAGCTCATACCTTAAGTTAACCCATTTTTATTATTTTATACTTTACCATGAGGCTCGTGGTTTACCGACAAGGTTTTGGTATGTCTGTCTCTGATGGGGCAGCTGCATGGCTTCTTCTTGATTCTGCCTTCTTTCTCACAGCATTCAGTTTAGTTTTCTCACCAAGCTCTATTTTGCTAAGCCACTGGCTGAAACAGCTTTATTCATTGGCCAATAAAAGCAACACATATACAGAAGGACTTCCCACACCAGTTGTGAACTTCCATGTGGGTGCTGGAAATTGAACCTGGGTCCTCAGAAGAGCAGCCAGTGCTTTTAACCACTGAGCCATCTCTCCAGCCCCTCAAGGCAGAAAACAACTCAAGAACTGTTGAGGCAAGAGGTTCTGTTTTGGGAAATTCTGCACATCAGAAACACCACCTTTGACTTCACTTGACATCAGTACCATAGAGCTTCCATCCACCTACATGAGCCCTACTCTGGAAATCTTGTTGATCAGCCAGTTTTTTTAAAATTTATTTACTTATTAAAGATTTCTGCCTCCTCCCCGCCACCACCTCCCATTTCCCTCCCCCTTCCCCGATCAAGTCCCCCTTCCTCGTCAGCTTGAAGAGCAATCAGGGTTCCCTGACCTGTGGGAAGTCCAAGGACCACCCACCTCCATCCAGGTCTAGTAAGGTGAGCATCCAAACTGCCTAGGCTCCCACAAAGCCAGTACTTGCAGTAGGATCAAAAACCCATTGCCATTGTTCTTGAGTTCTCAGTAGTCCTCGTTGTCCGCTATGTTCAGCAAGTCCGGTTTTATCCCATGCTTTTTCAGACCCAGGCCAGCTGGCCTTGGTGAGTTCCCGATAGAACATCCCCATTGTCTCAGTGCGTGGGTGTACCCCTCGCGGTCCTGAGTTCCTTGCTTGTGCTCTCTCTCCTTCTGCTCCTGATTTGGACCTTGAGATTTCAGTCCAGTGCTCTAATGTGGGTCTCTGCCTCTGTCTCCTTTTATCGCCTGATTGAAACTAAAAGTTCTACCAAGCATTCCTTTAGTAAAATGGATCTTGTTGTTTTTTAATATAGAGAAAAGAAGACGAAGAAGCAAGAAAAAGATGGTTTTGAAAGGTTTTTTTTATAAAATGGAAACCTTGTAAGGTCATCTGCAATAACAATCAAACAATTAGACAGAGGTTATCTGAGGGGAGAGGTCACCCAGGGGAGAGAGCCCTACTTATCTAAGGTTCTGCTTCCTCCGTTGTGATTAGTCATGGCCAACAAAAATCTGAACATCATAGATGGAAAATTCCAGAAATACAAAACTCGTAAAATTTAAATAGCTTTTACAACAGTCTATTGCTGTGATTGTTATAGTTTATTGCTGGTTATTAATCTTACAGCATCTTATTTGCATGTTAAATTTTATAGTAGACATATATGCATAGAAGACAACACATGCACACATACTTAGAGGTTTCAGGCATCCTCTAGGGGTCTTAAAATCCCTGAGAACAAGGCAGGACCACTGTAAAGCCCTCCCTTCAGGAAGAACCAACCTATGTCAGCAGCAATAAGACAGCATCCATTTCACATTTACCCTTTCTCCTCCTTTGATAAACCCTTCCGGTCCCCACTCTGACCTTGCTCCTGCATTCTAAGTTGCTTTGTGGCCAGCAGTTCACAATGAGGACAGCATAAGGGAAATAAAGTATTAAAATAAGTTGAAATAAGAGAAAGAAGGGACTAAAAAGGAATGGCAGGAGATCAAGGGTGGTGCACAGAATGCACCCTGGAGGAAGCAGCCATGTGTCTCTTGGGGCTGTATGGGAAGAACAGAGAGCATGGGAGTGAGGACCATGGGTACCACTCACTCACTGATGAGTCTGATTTTCTGTGTGCTCCCAGACCGATCCCTTCATTTTCCTGTATGATGATGACTTCCTCTGTGAAACAGCGGACTTGACTAGGGAACTCTCGGGCACCTTCTAAAAGAATGCAAGCCATTCATGTGTCGGTTCCACATGGCAGCCAGTCTCTGTTTTCCAACTTGAGATAAGGGGTGTGGACCAATGTGTCATCTTGTGATCCCCTGCCAGGTCTGATTTTATTGTCATTAACCACAGACGCCCTGATAACTCTAGGCGGGCAAAACTCATTGCTCTTGATTTGTGAATGTCTGTGTATTTCCAATTCTGCTGTTTGTCTCTCCAGTAATAAAAAGCTTTATTTCAAAGGTGTCCCTAGGGTCGGATGGGGAGGTGAACAAGGGGGAAGAGACAGTACAGTTGTCATTGGTAAAGTAATCCTCTCCACTTCAAAGGATCTAATATCCAAGTTTTGGACTTGTTATTGCAAATAGCTTGTGGGAAACTGCTTAAAGATGGAGAGAAGAACCAGTAGAAGTTTCTCGTTCTTATTTGGAGGCAGAGAAGAGCATGGAGCAGTGACATGCAGATCATGTGCTCCAACAGCAGCTCCGGATTCTGAAGCTTGGCCACAGGAAAGGCTTCGAACACTGACAATTAAATCTGTGTCTACACTAGATGGGCAGACATTTGTATGAGTGACCAGTTGCTACTGGACGGGATTCAGATGAAACACGTAAAACAAGACGTTCGTTGTCCACAGGTTCAGATACAAATTCTATAGTTTCTGGGTAGGCATGTTCACTTATTACAGTCTCAAGGCTCAACTACTTTCTTCCTCCATATCGTGATTCTGCAAATGCGAGTAGTTTTGATTTAGATGTCTTGTCAACCACTGGACCAAAGCCAATGGTCTAACCCCTTAGACAAATTTATTTGTCTAAGCTCTTAGCCAAGCTGTCGTGAACAGTTATGTAGGGTTACGTAGGTGTGTCCTACACAATGAAACCAACAGGGAGGATGGACCAATGCTGAAATCTCCCTTTCTTTGGTATGTCAAGTCAGTGTCCCGACTTGACATGTTCACCTTTGTGGTCCATAGATAGACTGAACCGAATCCTACATACAGCCTGTTGCCTCCCTTCTCTCAAACTCCCAGACAACCTTAAACCGTGACAAACGTCTTCTATCAATTCTATAACACACTCCTCTGGCTCCCAGGGGTACTTGTTAATGTGTGGCATACACACAGAGAGATACACACATACACACAAATGAAAATAAATCTGAAAAGAAGTTTGCGAAAGAAACCCTACATAAGACAGTCTAGTAAGAACTTTTGTGGTGACAAAATATTTCAGAATCCCTGCTCTCCTTATAGAGAGCTGAGCCTTAAGTTCCCTCCACCTGCAGTCTTTCTGGTTCCTTTTAAGTGTTCAAGGTGTTCCTCAGCGGACAGACATCTCTCTTGCACAGAAAAGACAATATTAAGTTAGGGATTTCGAAATTAGCTGTCTCTGTTGATTCAACCCTCAAGCCTCAACCTTCTAAGGTTGCACCAAGGTTCTCGGAGTCTGAGTCCATGATGATCAAAAGCACGAGCATGTTTCAAAATATCTCAATTAACGCCACTTTTCCCTCCCGTCCTGACATTTGGCGGCATCTAAATACAGCTAGTGGAAAGCTCAGGTTGGCCTTCTCAGAGTGGATACAACTCAGCAGCTGAATAGTAGGCTCCCGGTTTCTCAGTTCACATCATCGAATCCACACAGAGAAAAATATGTGATAGGCGGGCAGTCTATGGGGTATTTTATTGATCAAGGATGGGATTCATGGCAATGCCCACATCTATGTCAAACACACACAGTAAAACTTTACGGTTCCTCCCCTGACATACTCTGTTTGCATCACATGGGTCCAATCTAATCTTTTTTTTTTTTTGGTTTTTACATTTTTTTCTTCCCCTCCCCCACTCTCTTCCCTGTCCTCTTTGTCTCCTGAGACCTGTTCCCTTTGGAAATGCATTAGTTACCTAGGAAACCTTAATGTCATTTTTTTTTTATGAGTGGAGTTTGGTACAGCATAAAGCTAATTTATAGGGTGGTTAGGAATTCATGTCGTAACTAGTGAAACAGGAGACTGCATCATGACTTCTAGATCCACCTGTGTGGCAGGCTGCATACCTTCACTCTATCATTATGGGTAATTTTTTGAAGCCTAATTATAAATATGCATTCTAGTTCACCAAATGAGTTGATTCATTGTTGTTCCGTGTAATGCATTATAGTGTTCAGTACAAGCCCCAGAACATAATTAGCGATAAAAACCGGGCAGTAATACACTAGGAAATCTGTTAACAGTGGAAGGATGTGCTGGAATTTCCTCTCAGATGATGAGGTGATTCCGCCCCAGAGGCGGGGAATGAATGAAAATTTCAAACCCTTCGTCTATGTCGCTCATGAGGTCCACATTAGGAAATTAAATAAATTCTAGGTATGTCCACTACTTCATTCTGCTCATTTCTTACTGTCTGGGAACACACGCACAATTATACTAATGAAATATGGATGGAACCCAAATAATAGGCATCTTTCTTTCTGATGGCCGCTAACACTTACCAGTCAGGCGCCAACGATGTCAATGTAAGGACTGAGGAACTTGGATCTGAGGTTCCCGCTATGTGAGGCACTGTGGGGAGAGTTTCAGATTGCGGACTGCATTTAGTCTTCTCAGTGCACCCGTGAGATGGGCACTATTTCAACAACTCTAGACGGGTTCTGATGAGCTAGGAACCCTGTGCAGAACACATCTAGTAAGGTTGAGAGAGCAGCTGGGAAACTCAGGTTTGTCAGACTACAAAAGTGACCCTTTCAAGGAATTCTACTTCGTGGTCTCTTAGTGGGACCTTTTGTTTGCTTGTGAGAAGATGTATCACCTATAATATCTCCACTAGATTGAGGCCGGTCCTTGAAGCCAAGATGGGCTTGGAAAACATCTTAGAGCGAGCTATACTTACTAGACACACTACCCAGCTTCCAGGGACAGCCGATCTCACTGCCTGTGTGGGGGAATCCTGGGGAATCATGTCTCCTAAATGCTCCAGGGCATCTGGGAAGAGCTGCTAACTGGTAAACTAGCCTGAGTGCTTACTGCTTAACAAAGGTGTAGCTGCTTAATTCATGTATGGCCTATTGCATGGAGAGCCAAGATAAGGCAATGCATCAAACTCCCCTGACCCTAAGTTCCCATTTCTAATGCAAATGCCTTTTGCACTCACTTCCTTTTAGAACTGTAGACTTTCTGACTCCATCATCTGGAATAGCTGTCGGGATGAGCAGGGCACAGGAGTTGGGGGGACAAAAGCAAGCACAGGAGGTGTAGCTAGACAGCCTTAGGACCCTCCGGCAATACAGGCCACTAGCAGATAGCCTAGGGTCAGCTAAGGTATGTTATTTATACAAAGGCTAATGAAAGGCGGCATTGAATGAATGCTAGCTATGCGAGCTAAGACTAGCTGCATAATGAAGCTTATCTTTGTAATGTATAGTCAAACGGGACCATTATGTCCAATATTTCCATTCCCTGGGTCACTATTTCACTGTGAGTTAGCCATGACCATGCTGCACGAGGGACCCCTTCCACCCTAGAGAGACAAACAGGAGCCAAAACAGGAGAAAAAGCAGTTTTCCAAGCAGCCCAAGACTCATTTCCACCTTTCCATTTTATTTCTGTTTTGCGTTTCAACCACATTGTGGCGCTATTACAAAAGATAAGGGTAGGCCAAAGGCAAGCTCTAGGAATCCGTCTTGGGAGAGAGTTTAAAGGGGGCTTTTCAAAACTGGACCTGGCCCCTGTTCTCAACAAACTGCTTTCGGGAAGCAGAGCTGCAGATGCAACCGGGAGAAAAAGCAAGTCCATTGACCCGAAGGTGCTGTCACCAGATCGGTGCCCCAAACCAGGGACTCTGCTTAGAGAGGCCTCTACCTAGCTAGCAAAGACCCCCACTATCTAAGGACTCCATTGCTTCCTGGGGCCTTCTCTTAGCTCTAGCTATCCATATCGCTCTTAGCGCTGGCCTTCCGATAAACACTTCAACTCTCTATTTAGAAACTTGGGTTTGCCCAGAAGTCACTATGACTCTGACCGGCTTTTATCTGCCTGTAAACAAGTGAACCTTTCTGCCTCTTTTCCGCCCGGCATCCTCTGAGCTCCTCTGGAGTTCAAGATGCCTTTGTATCTACTAAGGGAAGGAGGACCTTTAGCTCTTCAGTGGAAAGAAACAAGGAAGGAGACGTTTGACTGCGTTCTGGGGGAAGAAAATCCTCAAAAGAGGTCTTGCAAAAAGAAAATGGGGACCCTTCTCTCTCAGGGTGGGGGTTGAGAGGTGTGGATCAGTTCTCTGAGGAAAGTGCATCTTTTGCCCCCTGCTCTTGGCTGGGTCTCTCCCTGCCCCCCGCCCCAGACACCGCACATATTTGGCAAGATTAAGGTGTCACCTCTCATATTACAAGGCCTGTTGATTGCAGGCGGAGACAGACCCTCCTGCACCCTTGAGTTGGAAACAATGCTCTCTTCCTGCCGTCGCCCGGGTCTGGCAAAGGGAGGCAGCCAGCCAGTGCACCGCATCTGCAGAACAAATCGGAGTCTTGAACTCTGAAGCCTTTTCTTTTGCCTGTTCATATTTAAGCTTGCCCCTCTTAGACCCCTCCTCCCTCCAGACCGCCAGTGACCGGGGAGCAGCCGGCGGAGCAGCCCACACGTGTATTTAACCCGTTCCTCCCTGCCAGGCAGTCAAGCACCCCTTTGGTTGCAGTCTTTTGAGCCCTGGGACCAGGAGGTTGAGAAATGAGCCCCTAGAACTCGGCCGGCAGAGAGACTGAAGGGAGAGGCGGGGGGGAAGGCAAGTGCGGGAAGTGGGGGAGGGCAGGGGCGGGCCAGAGGACCGCGAGAAAACCAGAACCCCACAGAGCACGCCCAAGCCAAACCTCCAAAGTGCTGTGTGGCAGGGTGAGGGGGAAACTCGGCTGCCCGATCGGATCCGGAGGAAAAAGGAGATATTTTGGCAGGAGGGGAACCTTCGAAGGAGGACTCAGCCCTTCTGTGGGACCGTTGGAGGTGACATCCTTGGGCCTCTGTGGGTGCTGCAGGCCATTTTCGATGTGGCAGCCCCCATCAGCCAGGATAATGATGAGGCAGGTACAATCTATCTAGTATGCAGCCCCCCCCCCCCACTCTCCATCCTTTCTGGCCTCCCTTCGCCCTGCAGCTTCTCTTGGCCTCAACCGGTGGGTGCAATTCTGGCGCTCCTGGGTGTGGACCAAACGCACACAACTCCAAGCAATTTCCAGGTTTTGAACCTGGAACCTTGCTGATATGCGGGTTGCTTATCAGACAATTTAATGGAAGGCAAGGAAGAGAGAAACTATTAAATCGCCACTTCTAGTGCCTGTGAGTCAAATGTCCTGACAAGAGGGGGCTGCGGGGGGGAGGGGAGAGTAGGGTGAGGAGGTCACTCACTTGGACTTTGCATTCCACCTTGCAAGAAGCAGGGAAAGAGTGAAGGAGCAATACTCTACTCTCAATTTTTCCTTACCACTAGGACTTTCCCTCCTGCCTTTCTCTTGAACAGCCATAGAGCAAAATCTTGATGCGCTGACCGCTGTATATTCTGAGAGAACCAGTTCGAAACAAATGGGGTCTAATGGCTAGCTAAAATTATCTTCAAATAAAACCTCTGCCTGGGATCTTTTCTCGAATGAATCTAGCGGTTATGGAAGAGAGCGTCGCTACTTTCGGGGAGACGGGAAGAGGTGTGTTGCATGCCTTTTCTTCTGGGCGAGCTGTGTTTGTGCTGAGCGGTGTGTCCTGGGCGAGTGCGCAGCTCCAGGGCCGGGTTCTACTTTGGAAGGAAGGGGTAGGGAAGTTGGAGACTGAGTAAAATGCGGGGCTTGGCCTCGTGCCTCTAGTTTTCTTTCACGCACGCGCCGCGCAAGCCAGCCAACCCCTCCCTTGGTTGCTCAGGACTCCCACCCCCACCTTACCTCGGTGAATTAACCTAAGACAGCACGCACTGCGCCTTGGGAACTGGTCCCCCGACCGGAGAGTTCAGTTGAGGGAGAGCAATTGTTCTTGGGCGAGCTCCTGCGGCGACGGTGAGAGATCCAAAGCTAGAAATCTCTGAGGTTTAAGGTTGAGAACCAAGCTTTCCTGAACCAAGGGGCAAGAAAGGCCTTCTGCCTCAATAAAAGAAGAGAGAGAGAGAGAGAGGGAAAAAAAGAAAGGAAAGATAAAAGAATCTTAAAAGAAAAAAGATCAAAAAGAAAAAATTCAAGAATAAGACAGATCGAAGATATTAACGTGTAAAATATAATGATAAATTGAATGTTTTCTACGACTCTTCCCCATGACTAAAAGGGAAATCAAATATAGGAGGTCCTGAAGAATAGGCTATTTTGGAAGCGTTTGTTTGTTTGTTAGTTCGTTCGTTTGTTTTCCTATAAAGGGGACTAGGAGAATTGACCCGGTCTCCTTGTTGGTCTCAAGAGCAAACTCCAAAGTGCTGGGCGCGGGCCTGCGAATCACTGCGGGCGGGGCTCGGGGGCTGGGGCTCGGCGCGGAAGGGGTTAAGGCGCTGAGCGCGGAGCCATCTGGCCGGGTTGGCTGGTTATAACCACGCAGATTATGTTCACGGGACTCAGAGTTGAAGGCTCCTCTCCTTACCCAGCAGCTCCGCGCACCGCCCCGCGAGAGAGCCCGGCGCAACTTTCTTCCCTCTTTCTTCCTCTCTCGTTTTTTCCCACCGCTGGGTAGTGGCTGCGGCAGGGGTGGGCGAGACTGAATGACCGAACTCGAGTCCACCTTTCTCTTCATGTCGACGTCTCTGGAAATAGTCACACGGATGCCATGGTTACTTCTGCCACGGTAAGGGGATGTGGCGGGCTCTCTGGGTGGGCAGCAGGGAGGAAATTGGGGATCGCGTTGGGGGGAGATTTTACCGAGGATCCCCGTGGTGGGGGGCAACTCTGTACCCAGCCCCACCCCCATCCTGTAACAAGCTCTTAACTTTCTGGTTCTTGTGCCTTCAAAGTTTGCGTTGGGATCTGCCCAGGCCTAGGCGCAATCGCCACCACCCCCCTTCCACATGCATGCACACGCGTGTGCGGATACGGCTCCCCACCTCCTCCTCCCTCTAGTCCCCTGGCTGCCCAAGAAACCGCCCTCAGTCTGGGAAAGTGATCAGGTTTAAGAAACCTGCACTGGAAAGGGAGGGAGGTAGAGGAGAGGGAAAATGGGGACCACGAAAAGGCAGGAAGGGGATTCTGCACCCCCTGCCCTTCCACCTCAGGCGTACACACCTCCAACCCTCCTACCTAGTTCTCCCAGAAGGCTCCCGCGCATCGTCTAACAAAAGGGGGTAGAAGACAAAACCGAGCCTAGGAAGAGGCCGGGATCCCGGCATTCGCCCTGCACCCGGCTGGCCACCGGGCACTGTTCGACAGCTCCTCTACACAGCCAGGCAGGGCGTGGGCTGGGGGAGGGGACGCAAAGCTCAGGACCCCCACAGTCACTTCTCAGGTTAGGGGAGTTGGAATTCCCCGCCCAGAAGTGAGTACCTGCGCTAGGATCCCACATAAGTCTTTTCTCTGAGAAGGTCCCCAACCCCAGGCTACTCTGGGGAGCGCCTACCCTACCTACCCTGTGGCTACCCACCCCGGGTCTTCCCACAGATGTTGGAGCTAGCGCTCAGCCCGCCCGTCTGGGACCCGGCCAGAGAACGGTGGGTACCGGGGCGGGGCCATCGGTAGAGATTTGGTAGCAGTTTCTCCGAGCCCGTTTTAGCACCCCCTCAACCCACCCCCTCCAGAGGTGGTGTAGGAAGGCCGAGAGCATCGGAGACCCTCAAAGCTAGGTAGGAGTTAAAAGAACCCACAGCGGACTGTTTCCATTGCTACCGGTCTCTGCACAGCGGTGGATACTTCTAATGAAATTTGGCACGCTTGGGAACTGAAGGTGCGGAATGAGGGGCTGGTGTGGGGTGCGGGGAGGATCGGTCTGCTTGTCGCTTTCGGGGAGTGAGTGGGTGTGCATCCAAGAGGCGCTACTGCTTTGCGCAATTTTGGCGTTCTTCCGCACCGCTCAGATGCGCCCCACTGGGACCCCAGCACCGTACGGTGTGGACGCAGTTGATTAGAGAAGTCACAGGAGGGAACTGGAATTGAGGTTCACGTTTTCCAGGTGGGGGAAGCACCCACCAGATTGATCCCGACCTCTTGCGACCGGCGGGTAGCAGGTTGAGAGTCCGAGTGGAGGCTGCTCTAGGACGCGGTCCTAGCCAGTGCAGGCTGCTAAGCTTGGAGAGCTGGAGCCCCTGAGCCGGGACTTGTTTATGAGTGTGAAGAGGTTGGGGGCGGGAACCTGCTGGGGGAGGGGAAGGGAGACTGTAAGGGTGTGTGTTACTAGCTGAGTCTGATGTTGGAAATTCTGCGGGTTACGGAGTGTGCTGCTGGCAAACCCGCTTTTCAGTAAAGGGTTGCCTTTCCACTGCAGACCAGCGAGCGAGGAAATAACCTAAACGTCAGGATGAGAAAAGAGTGGACCAGAGGGGTGGGTTGTACAGGGGAGCTTTAAATCGGTTCTGTTTTCTAAATAGGCTGAACTTTGCCCGCTTACTCAGCCTCCCCTGATCCTGACGTGTTGCTCAAAGAAATTTGAGAGGAGGAATCCAGACGATAGACCCCAACTACCTCCGCCTTAGGCTCAAACAGAGTGTAGCGTTGGGAGAGAGTGGGGGCGGGGGCAGCTGGCTGCAGGCTGCTGTAGCAGGCAGTATATAGAGACAGAAGAAAGTTTACCAGCGGCGTTCTCCTCCGGAGAGCAAGTAGGATTGCGCTTTGCTGAGGGCTGTGTAGAAGATGGCCTTGAGAAAATTGTATCTGTATGAATCGGGTCTGATTTCCCGAGGAGGGAGACTGATCCTTGGGTGGCCAGCGAACAACTGGGAGGGCCCCCTCTGTAAGAGAGGGGGGTTTGAGGGTGGTAACGTAGGGAAGGAGGTGGAGCTGACTCCAGCTTCCTCCAGCCCTGCTGGCCCTGGAGGGGTGGGGAGCCTGTGTGATGGGCATCTGTGTGCATAGCAGGAGACGAGAGCTTGTGGGAACATAGGTGTAGCTAATGAGAAATCTGTGCCTGGGAAGGGTGTCGGAGCTGGAGAAGTGCAGTGTGCTGAAGACAGATGGCTCGTGCGTGCCTGCACAGACACATGGGGTGGGTGTGGCGTGGGAGGGCGGCTGGGCTGGGTGTGTGAAAGGTGGACATGTGTGGGAGCTGGCCGCAAAGGGATGCGGAGGGGAGATTAGCTGAGGAGAGGGGAGTGCTAACTTTATGAGCATGTGCAGTCTGGGATTCCACTGGAAGGGCACCGGGGCACGTGGGAGATAAAGAAGTGTGGGCCCTGGCGTTCTTGCCCAGAGCGGTACAAGGAAAGGATGGCTTTAGCCTCTCCCCCTTCCCTGCCTTCCAGTTGAAGGGACAGGAGAAGGCTTAAAGGAGGGTTGCACATTTAAGGGGAAAGTTCTTGTGTGTTGGCACACGGTCCAGTGACAGCAAGTGCTGTGTGCACAAGACTCCCGAGTAAAGAATACATTTGCCATTTGCATGCCAAGTGGGAAGGATGCACACTGTCTAATATCGTCTCAGTAGATGTTGGGGGAAGGACAAACAACCACCAGTTACTGTTGATTATTATTTTAAAATTAACGGGATGCCTACTGGATGCTCAGCTCATTGTTGGGTGCTGGGATATGGCACACAGCCTTGGAAAAAATTTTTCTCCATGCTCGGCTGACTGTTGCAGTATTGCCAGGAAGAGGGAGTACGGTGCCTGGTGAGGTTTTTTTTTTTTTTTTTTTCTAGAGTTGTTCGTGGATCGGGGGAGTCAAAGGGAAGCTGACTTGAAATATATGCATGTTTTGTGAAAAGGGTTAGATAAAGGCGAAGGATGATGGCTACTTCTGTGGGTGGGAAGGGAGCTGGAGGGTGTTCCTGCTGCTTTCCTGGAGTACAGGCTAGCCTGGGAGCTGCAGGGTGTTCCTGCTGCTTTCCTGGAGTACAGGCTAGCCTGGGAATTGGAAGGTGGTGCGTTCTAGGTAGAAAGCGAGAGTCCGGATCCATACTCCAGGATGGAGTGTGCCAGAATCAATCTTGATACACGGATCTGGGGGAAGGTGCAGGCACACAAATGACAGGCTGGGTCAGTAGTGAGTGCTTGCTCCTCTTGGAGGCTTCTGCACTATGAGTCTAAAGCTACACCTGAGTACGTGCTACTGCTTTTGTCTATGAGCTTGCTGGGGGCTCAAGTGGCTATAAGAAAACTAGCCAGCAGGGTGAAGAAATGGATTTAATATTCCAACCCCAGTGAAGGAATATGCCGTGTATTTTTTGCAGGAATTCTGTGAGTCTGGGGAAGGGGCTGGTCTTGGGTGCTGAGACCTGTGTCTTAAGCGAACAAAGGCATGGTTAAAGGAAGAGCTGTGGGCTCCAGGGAGTGAGAGCAAGGAGAAGCCTCCAGAGTTCCCTGAGGTGTGAGGTGCCTGGAACTAAGCAGAAAGAAGGTTATGTACTTTAGGGGTACATACAGCTGTCCACCTGGGCCAGGTGATAGGGAAACCCTTTTGATCACGTGAGGGCATCCCGGTAAGACAATATTCGGCTGGTGGCAGTCTTGATTCGTGAACTTGAAGCTGTGCTGTTTTGAGTCTCTCTCTGCATGTTTCAGAGAAGTTCATCTTCCTGAGCAATAGCTGATCTCAGGCAGAGCTAGTGCCCACTGTTCTCTGAGAACCCAATGACAGACAAGGTAGAAGACTCCCAGTTGGAAATGTCTGCATTTAGTCTGCCGCTTTGGAAGAGCGGGGCTCTCAAGTTTTCTGATGTGTAGGACTTTCTACATTTGTTTGCCGAGTGCCTGTGTTGAGGAGGACTGGGAAAGAAGGGAAATTCTTTAGCCAGCAAAGCTCAAAGGGACTAGTTGTAAAAGCTGTCCAGAGAGGCAACCTACTTGGACACAGGTGTGGACATCTGACAGTCACTGGTAAAATGGGATCTTGGTCTCTCTGTCTGCAAGATGCGTCGTAAATCTAGCTAGCAATCACATCTCCGCTGCTTATCCGCTGTGGAAAAGAACTGCCCATGGCTGCCTCAGTTTACTATTTGTCCATCCCCCCGTAAACTGGAGGGAGCTGGAGTTAGATTTTCATTTCTGGAAGTCTGCTAGGTCTTTGAATTATTCAGGAAGAGAGGCAACACGGGAATCGGTTATTAATTTTCACACGAATCTTATGTTAGCATCAGCTGTACAAGCCACAGTGACAAAACAAATGTGACTTTGAAAGCACCGAGCATAGTAATTGTCCTTGGCATAGGCACGGTTTGTGTAAGAGGGAAGCAAAGTCCAGCCGCCCTGTGTTACTGTCAAGGTCTGTGTTTTTCTGGGCGATAAGTCCTTGGCAGGCCCCAGCCTGCCTGGAGAGAAGAACCCCAGGGCCGAGAGTTGTGAAATGTATCATGCCCAGTGCAGCGAGTTGGGCACAGCTACTTTCCTCGGAGACGAGGATGTAGGCCCAGAGGCCCTGAAACATCCCAGTCCTCCCAGAAGTTAGCACACGCTGTCAACTCCTGGCTCAAAGTCAAGGTTCCCATCCTTGAGTTCAGTGGCCATAAATAGTCAGGAGCCAAGCTATTTCCATGAGGCACTAAACCAATTCTTTTGCTTTTTTTGGCGAGATTGGGCCAATTAAGTTGATTGGAAGAGGTCACCGCTGATGGGTCTCACATTCCCCAAGCAGGACAGGCCAGCAGAGTTTAATTACATAACATTTCCCATCCCTGCCATTGCGCTCCCAGATGTATCAGCTGCTCAGGCCTTTCCTCTTCCCTTCCATTCAAGATGCCTAATTGAGCAGGCTGCTTCTGCTGCAAGCTCCTCCAGACCTTTTCCTGAGTTCCAAGGCTCCTGCCCTAAGGGGAGAATCTGCACATCCAGGTGCTGGCTGGAGGTGAGAGAAGGGGTTTGGAGGGACACAGAAGATCTTTTAAACCCACTACGCTGTTTCAAGACCTCAGCAGCTGCTGTTCTCCTCATCAACCAGGCAGGCAGTCTCTGACACTGGGGATACTGAACTAATGACTGTTGGACTGAGTTCTATATGACCGACTTGGTTGGAAAAGAACCAAATCTTTTACTGGAGGAAAGTCTGTGGCCCATGTGGGGTTGCTGATAAGGCCAGTGGATACATTTGGTGCATGGGCAAGCATGTGGCGATGAGATCACTCGTGTGTGTGTGTGTGTGTGTGTGTGTGTGTGTGTGTGTGTGTGTGAATACACATGAACATAGGAGCTGTCCTGGAAAGGCAGGAGCATTTGTAGGGCTTATGAATATAGGTGGCCAGGTATGTGAGTACTAGCTCAGATTCCTTTGTCATCAAATTGCTTCTCGTGGTAAAAAAATAAGGACAGTTGTTTCTTTCAGATCACTTGTATATGGGGTTTGGGCTTTGAAGTGTGAAGCCAATGGCAATACTACCTCATCCTTGCTTGGAAAGATTTCTAAGATCAAAAAGACAGGGAAGGAAGGAAGGAAGGAAGGAAGGAAGGAAGGAAGGAAGGAAGGAAGGAAGGAAGGAAGGGAGAGAAAATACATATGCCTTTTGAATTCTCACTTTCAAACTATGTAGATAGTTCAAGAGTTTTTGACAGTTTTCTATGAAGCCAACTCTGATTTTACTTACAAATGCATGGAGCTAGGTAGAAGTAGTATTTTCATGAGGTCAGAATGCACCTGCTGTTTGTTCGTGTCCTTATCTGTTATAGTGCTCCTCTGGCAATCTTGATTAGGAGCTACTGAGATCTCTAGGATGCTCGCATCCTCACAGGACAGACCTCTGACTCAGAGTAGTTAACAGATTGACACAAAACTTTGGTGTGGCCTGTTATGATTGCTCATTATCTCACAGCATCACCAAAGAAGACTTTTGAGGAAGTGACTTTCAAATGAAGCCAAGAACTTAATAGCTTACTGATCTTAGAAGACTTCATTCGGTACAAGGTGATCTTTAGCAGCACGAGGCGGCAGATGGCCTGCTGACATGGAGGTGGGGATCAAGCCTTCAACAGAGCTCCGTCACTAATTAGCTGTTGCTATGTCACCCTGAATATTCTCTTCGAGTTGTTATTTCCCTGGCTATAAATGAAAGGCTTGATTTAGAAGATCTCAAAGCCCCACTCCAGCTCCACCACCCTAAGATTCACCGTTAATCCTGTCCTATCTAATCTTTGCTAATATGCCTTACTTGGAGCATGCCTTGGCATATTCTAAGGGACTTCTGTTTTTATCTTTGGGGAAAGGCAGAAAAGCATGTAAAGAATTTACCAGAATTTTTTTCCCCAAGAATTCTCAAGATGTTGCCTTGGTCTGTACAGTGTGCAGCGCACGAAGCTGATAATAGCTGGGTTTGACTTTCTAGTAGACCTGTTACTGATCATTCAGAAGTTTCTTGTCAAATAGCTTTCATTGTCAACATTTTTAATAAAGATGAGTGCCGATCTTTAAGACGATGGTATTGGAGTAGTTAGTGGGGGCCAGGCATTATGGCAAATGTTACACAAAATGACCTCAATATCCCCAGATAATCCCATGTATAATTGGGGATACTGAGTCGATGTGAAGCTAAGGGGGAGGCTTATAGATGCACAACAGGAAGCAGGTATGCTTTCCTTCCTGCAGCCAACAGTGGGTGTCATGTCAACCAGATTGTGTTCTCAGTCTTCTGTGACATCATCCAGGAGCTGGTTCCACCGCCCTTTGTGACGTTTGTCACCCTGCAGGATAGCCTGCTCCACCAGAAGCTCCCTTGTCATGTGCAAGACAAATGTTTAGGTTTGCCAGCCACCTGCTGGCAAGCGTGTGTCAAATCTGTCGTAGCTCCCCATCAGTCCTCCTCATTCACCTCCCTTACTGTTGACAAGGGAGTTTGCCCTTCCAGCACACAGGTATTGATTTAAGCCACAATTGCCTCCCTGTAAACTCTCCAAGAGGGGAGCTGGACATCTGGTTTTGATCCAGACACCTATAAGAGGTGGTGGGTCCCAGCATTCCTGAGTGCCAGGATGAGGACTGCATAAATTCTAAACATAAATGGAGAACAAGACATTTCTTCAGAGTTTGGAAGGTGGCCCTCTTTGATAGGCTAGCGAGCTCAACCATTTAGACTCAGGCTTTGACTAGGCAGACTTCCTTGCTGGAGGGTTGGGGAATATGGGTTGCTATGAGGGATTGAGTCCCCAAGCTGTGTTTTGTACAGAATAAAGCATGTCCTCCAGCCCTGGTATCTGCCTTGGCATTCCACTCTCTGGGCAGAAGTACTCACAAGAATAGGGAACCAAAAGACTTCTTGGAGGTAACGTCCATGCTCTTCGAAGGATGTGACAATGAAATGCTAGTGATCTCCCCTCCCCTTATCTCCCCACTACAGCTAACACATACGCACACACACACACACACACACAAGCACACATGCACACACACACACACGTACACACGTACACACACATCAATGCCAATAGAGAGTTGACTTGGTTGTGTTGCTTGAAGGTATTTTCTGTGCAGCAGAAAACACCAAATGCCTATTCAATTGCTTTACAATATTTATGCTCCTAATACATGTGTTTACTTTATTTTGAACTTTTCACATTTAGGATGATGCATTTCTTCTCTACATAGGAGATATTGTCTCCCTCTCTCTCTCTCTCTCTTTAAGTGATTGCCAAGAACTTGAAACTTACACAATTTACTGTTCCCTTCTGTTTCTAGACCTAAGCCTCCATCATTTAAAAATATCCTCCCTCCCCCTCTGGCTCCCCGTTGTCCCTTGAGGAATGTATTTCAAGTTCTCAGTCTGGGATTAGTTCCATCCTGTGTCTAGCAGACCTGTTCCTGCTGGTTTATAAGGTACTTCCACTGGGTTCAAGAAGGAGATGTAGCTGTAAAGCTCACCTGATTTCCCAACAGGTGTGGCCCACCTTGAGAAGTAGCTTGGCCATCCTGACACTCAGTAGGCTATGCAGAAGAGCCTGTCGCCTTCTTCCCGGCTTAGGACTGACTCAGACTAGTGGTGAATCTTAAACAGAGCCTTTTCCTTCCCTGATCCTCTGTTTCCTGGTCTGGAAAAAGAAGGGAACTGGAGTTACTGGCTGATCTAAAGGAGCCTGAAGGTTGTGACTGTTCCGACATTCCATGGCTCTGCTATTCCCTCTGTCTCACCATGGTCCATGCCTGGGATTTCCAGGTACTCCCTCTGGCCTGGAGTACTTATGTACAGAAATGTGGAGGGGGTGGAGGAGGAAATTAAGTTATGTGATGCCAGATAAGTTATTGAACATATGGATGAGTGAATGTTTATAGAGTGCTGAAGAAGCAAGCTTGCCAGATTTGTGGCGGATCTTGGATTGCTAGCTGGGAGCATGGGGGAGAGGTTTATGTGGGATAAAATTGTCTGTGGGTAGCTGAGTTCGGTAAGCCAAATCCGAATGATCCCAAACTATGCTCCACGAGGCCAATCCTGCCTCTGACAGTACCAGAGACTGGTGCCCACTTGGATATCCTTGCACCACCCTGGGTCTTGCTTTCCATGCCTATTCAATGGCAGAGTTAAGAACTTTGACAACTGCTAAAGTCTTTTCAGACTTCTCATTAGATTGTGGGAATCTCAGGCTAGAAGGAAAACCTAAATAGACGGATGGATCAAGAGAAGGACACCCTCAAATAGTCTTTGTGTAATGGGAAATAGCCTGATGAAAAATGGATGGAAGTGTTCAAAGCATGCATCTGCTCTTGAACTGGAGATGGCAACAGAACCCGTCGGGGGGGGGGGTGTTTATGTTGTATTTTGAATGTTCCACCTCTCCATCTTCCCCAACGATATTAAAATCATCTTATATATGTTTGTTTCTCTATTCCCTTCCTTGAGAAACCTCCCTGCACCCTGCACTCCTGCCTCCTCCAGAGCCTGGGGCTCCCTTCCCAGTCTTTATGTTATAGCACTTAGCAGCCTGGGCTGCATTTGCATCCCTGTCTTCTTACTGAAGGATGACACCCTTGAAGAAGGGCCTGTCATCTTTGTGTTCACCAACACCCGGACTAGTGTCTGCCACGGAATTGTGTTGAGTGAATGTATGAACCTCTGAGGGATCATGGGTGAACTCACTAGTAGATGACACAGGAACTGGGCTCAGAGATGTGATGTGTCTCGCCAAGGGTCCAAAACTGTGTCCTCTTGTGTTTCCATTTCGCTCTGCCCCAACGGGTAGGATATCAATGCTGGCTGCTTACTTGCCAGGAAAGGTTACTCTGGCTCTCCTTTGGACCTTTCCCCTCATATCCTAACCTACCTAGCTAGTTCTGCATATTTGTACTCTTGGGAATTGGGTCTTGGGGAATTGTGCATAGATTGGAGTAATCCCAGTTAAGACACTCTGAAGGTAGATCTGAACGCATGTGTGAAGATGGTTTAGTACAGGTCCTGCTGGTGGCTCTGTGCTAGATGTTAGAGGAGATGTAGAGATGGATGAGAGGATTAGAAATGGGTAGGAACAAGGCACACTCTAGCAGGGCTCCAAGAGAGAGAGAAAGGTGAATATTAAAGCCGGAAGGCAGGCTCTCTGACCGTGGATTTTTAGCGTGAACAAGACAGGGAGTCCTCTCAGTTCAGGGACAGGCTGGCCTTTGGTTCTGTGTGGCAGGGATGTCACTGCATCTGAATCCTAGTGCCAAGCTGGGGTTAAGGGGAGGAGGATGCTCACTCAGAGCCCTTGGTTCTTCCTGGCAATAGTTTAGGGAGCACTGTGCAGAGTTTGAGAGGAGGTGCTTGCGGGAGTGTACTAGCTCCCAAGATGACTTTGAGAAGTGTCCCCATTTGCTGATATCAGCAGCATGAGGAGGAAGTGGGAAGGAGGTGGAACCTCCTCTAAGAGGAGCTTCCCCTGCCCCCTCCCCATGTATTATCTCTGTGGCCACTTCTCACACAGGAACAGACTGCCATCTACTGTCCACTTCTGTCTTCCAAGTCCCTCCATCTCGGTTGGCTTGTCATCCCCTGCCACACACACACACATCTCATTTTTAATGGGTGCAGATACCAGGAAGAAACAGACAGTACGTACTTGTTCAACAGTTTCTGCAGAACTTAGAAGCCTTTCTAAAATCGTAACATATTAGGTGGTTTTCTGTTTTATGACATATTATTTGAAGGGGACCGCCTGGCATCTCCCCAGTTCTTAAGGCTAGGTTGCGGCAGGAGTACCAGGTGAAAGGCAGGGTGTCACCATCAGTGTGACCTTGAGGTATCCTTGGGGGTGCAGAGAGCTAGCTGGTAGGATGAAGCATCTGAAAAGGCAATGACAGCAGAGACTGCAGTGGCTGTAGGGCTTAGAGGAAGGTCCTTGAAGGGGAAAATGTACGAACAGCCTGTGCTGCACCTTCTCTTAGTAACTCCAGTGATAGGAAAGAGGGTCCTGAAAGCTGTGATGTCCTGAGAGAGTTCCCCAGCCAGCTGCATGCAGGGGAATCAGGGCACTGTTCAGAGAGCAGGAGTGAACTTCTCTATGCTACTCCTTCGTATCCCTTCTTCTGACCCTCCTAAACTTCTCTTTCAAAATCCCACCTGCCCACTGCTGGAATCCGAGCTTCTCTTAAAGAAACTGCAGCCATCTTCCAAGATTGCCTCGTGTTAGAATTCACTTTCCCCAGTAAGCATTCAGTTGTTGGTGTTCCTTAAGGCTTGTTGTTTATTTGATTGGTTTTCCTTTTCTGTGAGACAGGACATCTCTATAGCACAGAGTGACAAGGGACTCACTTTGTAGCTGAGGATGGCCTTGAATTCATGGCGATTCATCTGTCTCAGCCTCCCAGGCACTGGGATTAGACGCATGTACCACCCTGGCTTGTGTCTTTTGCATGTGTGTGCCGTGTGTGTGTGGGGGGGTGTGATTTTTCAGTAATTATTTGTTTTATTCTCCAGGCACTTTTTTCTTATTGTTAAAATTGACACCAAGAAAATTTCCAAAGCGTTTATTTCATGTTCTTGTCCTTAGATATGAACATGTGCATATGGCAGAGGGCAGGGAGGGCGGGGGGGCAGGAAGAGAGGCAATATTCTATTGAGGTCTAGGAAATCCACTTGATTTTGAGGATTTGGGTTCCCAGTGACAAGGTCTCAGTCCTCATTGCAATCCTCTCATGTTTTCTTTTTGGCTACCCCAGTGCCTGTCAGTGTCTATATCCCCTTTTTGTTCTGCTACAGAGTCGTGTCTCTAGATTACAAATATTCTGAATTTTGAGGGGACCTTTGACAGAAATAAAGTCAACCATGGGACCATTGGAAAACCAAGTTTAAAATGTATCTATTTTTATGTGTATGAGTATTTTGTCTGCATGTATGCCTGTGCACTTTGTGCCCATGGTGCCCACAGAGGACAGAAGAAGGTGCTGGATCCTCCTGGGATTGGAGTTAAAGATAGTTGTAAGCCACCATGTGGAAGCTAAGACTTGAATCCAGGTCCTCTGAAAGAGCAGAAAGTACTCTTAACTGCTGAGCCTTCTTTCCTGCCACAAAGATTAAGGTTTGGACTGAAAGTGATTAAGGGCTGCAAGTGGGGTCTGTGAGAGCATTAGAGCAGGATTCCCGATATTTATCATGTGATAAAACGGTTACCTGTGGTTATTGTCCAAAAAAGATAGCGAGCCAGAGCTGGGGTAGAGATAAAGGGGAACTTCTCTCACACCAACCAATGTAGAATGAGATAATCAGTTCCCAGCAGCAGGAAGTGGTGGTGGTTTTCTGCCACCCTAGGATGTCACTCATAATACCTGGGGAGAGCAGGGGATGCGGGGCACAACTCCAGAGAGAGGAAGGCGACAGGAAGTCTAGATGAGTGGTACCCAGTCACAGAGCAGCATGGGATCATCAGGTGAAGAGGCGGAAAGAGGCAGGGTGAGCCCGGAAAGACACGCAGTCAGAATGGGGAGGGCACCAGAACACAGGGGAATTAAAAGGCTCCCTCAGTGTAGAAGACATCTGTACTAACTGGTATTCAGTGGGAGGAAGAGGGGCAAATGGCTGGGTGGTCAGAACCATAAATGAACGAATGGCGTACAGAGGGGGAACAGCAAGACGGATTGATCTGGAGGCTTCCTTGCCAGTCCTCTGCCAGCTCTTCCTCTGGGGAGGTGATGCCAGCCTGGTTGAACAGGGCCTGATACAAATGCTTAGGGTGTCGCCGGCTGAGCGGAAATGGAGTCAAGAGAGTAACATTAGTGCTGAGACTAGGGAGCTGATGGGCCGGCCAGGCATTTGCCTTGTGTCTTTTCTCAGCCTAACTTGATTTCATGCATATGGGAATTTCTTTGCAAGGTCTCCTTGCTTACCATGTGTACAGTCATTCGGACACCCTACATGCCACCAAGCAACCTTGGAGGCGGGAGTACTAGAACTCTTCTTGGTGAAGCCAGCGAGAGCCAAAGATGAATCTTAGACACCTAGTGTCATCTTCAGGGATTTTGCCCATAAGGACTGCCCATATTCTGCCTAGCCCATTCTTGCCCTATAATCCAGGACCTGTGGACTCTCGCTGAAGGTGCTTGCTCGGATACTCTTCAGTCCAGCGGAGTATGCACATAAAAATCCCCAGGTGACTAACATGTAGCGCAGATTAGGAGGCACTGTCTTAGAGAACTCAGCAACCATGCCTTCACCCTGCGTGCAGCCTTGTCAGGCATCTGATCTCTTCTGGCCCTTGGTGCACTTCAGAATTCACTTTGTTGAGAATGCCAAGCTCATGCGGGCTGAGGCCTTTGCTGACTTACTCCTCCAGTGTTTGCCTTAGAAAACAGAAGAAATAAGGTTCTCAACAAATTCTGAAGTGCTACCCTTTCAGGTCTACCGGAAGGAGTACCGAGGGTGAATGGTGGCATAGAAACGGGCGGGGGAAGAAAGCAAACCAACATTCATTGATCATTATTGGTGGAGCAGACATTTTTGTCTCATTAGTTCTCCCAGCAGCCCTCGGGGCAATCCGTTTGTTTAATGTGTTTGTATTGCAAATAGGTTATGGTCACCTTTCCTATAATAGCCCTTCCTAGGAAAAGCAGTCAAATCCCCTTAACCATGGATGAAATCAGCATTTTACTGACTTTGGTGGCTCAACCCAAGCATCAGTCTTGGGATGGTCCTTCCAAGAGACACAACTGAGCCCATCTCTCAACCACAGCCTTCCCTGTGAAGGGAGCACTTGTTACTTGGAAGTTTGGGAGGCATGGGAAGCAGAGGTTTAGGGAAAGAGACTCACACACAAAGCCTGGGAAAGTTTGTTTCCACCCATATATTCTCGATTTGTGAAGTGAACCATATGGAGCTATTTGCAATCCCCGGGCTTTTCTCTCACAACTCTGTGAAAGCTACTGTTGTGGGTGCCATCAGGCGTGCTGGGCAGAATGTGTGGCACCCACTGCTGAGTGTGTTCTGAAGAGCCTCAGGCTTGGAATTCTCAGGGTGGCTGAGTGGGCCAAATGAAGCCTAGGAATTGCCGCGCTGTGGAAGGAGTGTGCTAACCAAATGGATGGTTGTTCAAGACAGTAGACATGGTGATACCACTATGACCTGTAGGCTGGGACACTCTTGCTCTGAAGGAGGGGGAAACTACATATCACAGAGACAAGTTCTACAAAGGGCAGTGAAATCAAGAGAAGCCAGGACTATCCCTCCCGTAGGTCTTGCAGACTATACCAAAGACATTCTCAGCTATGAATGCTAACATTCTCCTGGTTCCAAATGTATAACAGTCACCTGCAAGAATGATCTTTGTCCTCCTTTCAATCCCTGAGTGTGATGTTCCCAGGAGCGGTAGCGAGATGGGTAGAAGCAGTCACTCTCTACACTAGGTGATTTACTTTCTTTCTATAGGCTCTAATACAGGACATGTTGACAGGGACCATGAGCTAAAAGAAAGTTGGCTGTGGTGTTGAGGAATAGAAAATGCATGGCTGTCACAATCAATAAGAATGATTCTCTGATAACTCACCTATGGATGATTCCATAGTCGTAATTCCATAATGATGACATCGAAGCACAAGAGTCCTCTGGGCTGTTTGTGCCTTCAGTTGACAGTGAATGAGTCTAAGCCCCATAGAGAAGGATATAGACATCTAAGAGTCACACCAAGGAGCCAGGCTCTTCCCCTTCCACTGCTCATTAATAGTCCCAACCTCTTAGAGCCTCGATTTTATCCTGAAAAAAATTGATATAATAAAATAAAGCCTATCTCTACAACATTAAGTGGAGTTTCAGATGAGATCATACACAGGAAAGAGCTTTTCAAGTTTCAAATTGCAATTACATGTCATGGTTTAACCTGGGACATATTTTTGTGTGTTTATGGCGACATATTTTTGTGTGTTTATGGCTGTCCCACTTGGCTTCCTACCCCTGTGATAAAGATCATGGCCTAAACTAATGTGGAGAGGACCAGGTTTGTTTTATCTTTTACGTTACAGTCCATTTTTGAGGGAAGCTGAAGCAGGAACTTGAGGCAGAAACTGAAGCCAGGGCTAAGGAGAATGCTGCTTCCTGGCTGGCCCCTCATTGCTTTCACAGTTCGCTTTCTTAAAGCACCCAGGACACCTGCCCAGGAGGGGCGCCAACCACAGCGGGCTGGGTCTTCTCATGTATATATGCAGTGCTCCCATGTCTTTGAGGTAATTAAGTATTCAAATTCCTCCTTGAGGGCTCTTCTAATGCTGTTGTTAGGGTCAAAGTTTTGGAGTAGAGTTTCCTACATATTCATGAAGCTGGCTTTCTGGTCTGGACAGCTGCTTATTCTGGTTTCAGCTGGTCTTCTGAGACACGGAGTCGGTGATTTACCCGAGTATGGCTTCAGTATTTGGTATCAGTTTATTGAATTGCCAGTGGCTTCTTACTGTGACTGTCTTAGTTAAGGTGTCTATCACTGTGATGAAGCACCATGACAACGAAGCAAGTTGGGGAGGAAAGGGTTTGGTCAGCTCACACTTCCACAGCATTATTCCTCATTGAAAGAAGTTAGGACAGGAATTCAAATAGGATGGAAACCTGGAGGCAGGAGCCGATGCAGAGGCCATGGAGGGGTGCTGCTCACTGGCTTGCACAACCTGCTTTGTTTTAGAGCCCAGAAACATCAGCCCACAATGATCTGGGCCCTCCCCATCGATCACTAATTAAGAACATGGTTTGCAGCATATTCTTCTCTTATGGAGGCGTTTTCTCAATTGAGGTTCCCTCCTTTCAGATAGTTCGACTTTGTGTGTCAAGTTGACATACCAGCCAACCCAGTTAACTTCTTTTAGGGATCCCCTCAGGCAGTGATGATCTCTTTTCCTATTTCTAAGCTTAGGCCCCTAGGAATTTATTTTTAGTGTATTTTCTGTGTGTGTTACGTAAAAATGGATAAATTGTAGTGAGCATTCAATTCAGCATGCTTTATAGACATGTGAACCTCTTCAAAGTTCTTAAGAATGTTCTTGTGTCATAAGAAATAAAAAATGTCTATCATGGTAGGATGAGGCATGATGTGAAAAGTTGAACCCCTTACACAATGCCTGTCCCATTGCAGAGCCTGGATTAGGAGAGACGAAACTATATAATTTGATTTACATTGTTATATTTTAAATACACATTTTTTTATTTATGAAATCTGTGCCTGCATAAATTTTTTGTGCACTGTGTGCTTGCAGATTCCTAAGGAGGCCAGAGGGCATTGAATCCCCTGGAATGGGTGGTTGGAAGCCTTCTGATGTGAGTGCAGTGAGCCAAACCCAGGTCCTCTGCACTAGCAGTCAGCGTTCCTCACTGGCCAGCCACATATCATTGTGTTTAAAACAGCAGTTCTGTTTACTATAAGCCTGGGTTTAAATCTCCCTCTGACCTCTTCTTAGAGGAGGGAGGGGGACAGCAGTCTCAAGATTCAGTGGGAGAGCCGGGCAGTGGTGGCGCACGCCTTTAATCCCAGCACTCGGGAGGCAGAGGAAGGCAGATCTCTGGGAGTTTGAGGCCAGCCTGGTCTACAAGAGCTAGTTCCAGGACAGGCACCAAAGCTACAGATAAACCCTGTCTTGAAAAACCAAAAAAAAAAAAAAAAAAAAAAAAAAAAA
>NW_004949099.1:39046574-39113384 GCF_000317375.1 Microtus ochrogaster | reverse complement strand
CAAAAAAAAAAAAAAAAAAAAAAAAAAAAATTCAGTGGGAGATTTAAGTATAAAGTGACCTGAGGACAGATAACAGTGGTACTTGTCCCCATGTATTGCTCAGAGTCCTCAGTAAGATGGAGTCACAGTGACTTCTGAGTCTGGAATATGGTTAGGACTCAAGGGATGCTAGCCAACACTGTCCTGAGAAGATTACTTAGAATATTATGAATAAAGCCCAAGAGAAAATAGAGGATTCTGGTGCCATCTTAAGGAATGCAAAGACAGGAACTGCAAAGACTTCCAAAGAGTCTAAATCAGGAACCAGAGCTCCATTGTCCACCTACGTAATCATGTGTGTTCTGAGCTCTGCATCCATCTGCCTGCCTGGTTCTAGGCTTTTTGACGGATTCTCCTAGAGTCTTGCATTCCAGATCCCTTACAATGAGATTCTGATGGGCCCAGACTGAGGCTGAGGCTCACACTAGTTCAATGAGCTATGGATCAGAGAAACAACCCAACCATATCAGGCCAACAAAATAGATGTTCGTTCCAGAGACTCACCTTTCAATGAATGGACAGTAACTCTTCAGGAATAGCTGGTAGATTGAGAATGCCCCGCAACGCTTCATGTTAAATGATGTCATAACCGGAAGCAGATGTGAGTGATGAGATTCTCAGGTGAGGTTAAATGGGAGCAACCTGAAGAAAGTTGGTCTTTTCTGGGCTGCACACAGTGCCTGTGATGAATTGTAATGCAGGGTCTCTGCTTCTTAGCAGATTCTACCCGAAGCATAGTAGGGGCCCTGACCAAGACACAGACCAATATGGATGACAAATAAACAGGTGACCCAGAGCATCCAGTCAACAAGGGGAAAGGTCAGCCTGCAGGGCTCCAACTATTACTGAGCCTTAGCAAGAATGCCCTTATCGAGCCTAGGCAGTTTGGATGCTCACCTTACTAGACCTGGATAGAGGTGGGCGATCCTTGGGCTTCCCACAGGTCAGGGAACCCTGATTGCTCTTCGAGCTGATGAGGGAGGGGGACTTGGTTGGGGGAGGGGGAGGGAAATGGGAGGCTGTGGCGGGGAGGAGGCAGAAATCCTTAATAAATAAATAAATTTATTTTAAAAAAAAGAATGCCCTTATCCTTTACCTCTGAGTAACAGTTTTGTCAGGACGATTGACCGTCCGGACGTTTATGGGGTAAATCAGCATGGAATGGTTCTGCATAGTAGTTTAGGAAGACTAGCTTGTCCCATGAGACTCACTAAGGATGGCAGATCCTAAACTCAGGACACCCTGGCTCAAGACAGCTCCGCTCTTACCTGCCTTCATTTTTCATATGCACCTCTTATGTTCTTCTTTAGAAAATGCCCTGAGCCCTACCTCTTAAGTTCAAAGAGTGCTACAATCCTCATTGTATACATTTCATGGCCAACCTGTATAAACCTCCAGTTGTTAGCTTCCTGTAGTTTTTAAGCTAAACAGGAGCTTAACAATGAAAGCCTTAGAGGAGACCCCAAACAATAAAGACTTAGATCCTTAAATCCTAGGCAATTAGATCATCAGTCTGATCCAATATGATGATTTTTATTTAATGCAGTAATTTTTTTAAATACGTTTGGGATTTACTGGCTTATTTATTTCCATATGAGGACCTGAGTCCTCCTGTTGCACTGTGGTGTCTTACGTACATAAGTTCAGCCCCACCGCTCCTCTGTAAGACAAACTTCATTTCTTTGAGCCAGGGAGCAGAATGCTGGAAATTCTAAGAAGTTCTGCGTTGAGTCAGGCACTGTTCTGGATACAACGGACAGAGTAGCAAATGGGAGTTACCCTCAGCCCTTCCACAGCTCCCCTTCCAGTAGGCAGCATTCATAAATACAAACCTATAAACAGGCACACAAATTTTTCCTTGAGGGGATTGGTGCCCTGCTGAAAAATCAAACAGTGGGAGAAAGGCTGTGTGGCTGAGACAGAAAAGCAGAGGGGTAGGGAGGCGGGAGGGCGTTAGTGAGGAACTGTGAAAAGTGTGCTTTGCCGGACATGTTGACCGTGTGATGGACAGAGACATTTAGTAAGTGGGAAAAGTGTGCTTCGCTGGGCACCATGTGATGAACAGAGAGGCATTTGGTAGGTACCTGGCAACCTCCACCCAGTTGCCTCCCTTCAGCAAACCAGGAAGTCAATGTTCCGTCCTCCTCTCCAGTAGGATATGAAGCAATTATTGGGGCAAATAAGACTGAGAATAATGTCATTTGATTAACATCTTTTTTAAAGGTCACATGACTTCCTTGGACAGAGATGGGCTGTGGAGAAAGGTAGACAAGTTTACCCCAATACAATGCTTAAGACAGAACAGAGGCCTTGGCCTGGGGCGTCAGGAGGAAGGACTCAAGAAGCTGGGACACCAAGGGCCCGTTTGGAAGTAGAACCGGAAGGATTTGTTAATGGCTGACTAGTGGAACATGGGAGAAAGAAAACCTGGGAAGAAGCAGAAACCAGGATTTCAGAGGGGAGCTAAGACATCGTTCTCCTTAGACCCCCAAAGACCTTACTATCCATGCCTGAGAACGGTGTGCTGCCAGCAGGAGCCCAGCAGAAGAAAAATAAAATGTTCAGTATGCATCATTTGTCTAATCTGAAAAATGAACTCTGCCCACTGACCTAATGGACATAAACTCCGCTGTTAAAATGCTGCTCACTCAGCGGCTCGTCTCTGAGGGCCTGATATGGTAAGGTATTGTGTTCTGGGCAGTGAGGAATCTTTTAAAAATGTGTGTTTCCTTACCTCCTGGGACTGACGGTACGTGTAGGAAAACCAGACATCTCCAACTGAGTAACACGCGAGAGAAGAGTTAGGGCACGGGAATGGAGCCCAAGGATGGCAGTGAGTATTCCAGAAACTTCTGGTAGGTGATGGATGAGCCCTGGATTAGGTGCGAACATTGAGGGGGCTGAGGATAACACGGGTAGGAACCCAGAGATGCAGAGAGGTGTGGGGTAGATACAGCAGTACAACGTGCCCCAAAGAAAATTCATGCAGAAAAGTGACTGGAACTGTGTTCGGGTTGCTTCACTGACTCCTTGCAGAGCTATGGTTTGGTAAAGAGTAAAGAGCCCATTGCATCCCTTGGATTTTCTCCTCTTGGTTTGGGTTTCTACTGTTTCCTCCCTCAGAGACAGAATGGGAGAGAGGCAGGCAAGCCTCTTTGGACTTGGGGTAAACCTCTCTTGGAGTTTCTTCCTCATTTAATGTTGTTCCATCTGGTGGTTTCTGCTGTGGAGGTTGCAGTGTCTGAGGTTCAGCCCTCCCGAGGTTTTCTTCTGGCCTGTGTATTCCATATGTGTTTTCTCTTTTCCTGCCATCTCAGCCCCCAGAGAGCGAAAGCTTACCTAGATTGCAGGCAGGGTTTCAGAGAGAACCCAAAAGTTTCTGATGCCACCCAGCTTTCCCATGCTTAGCCAAACTAGGCCATGCAGGAAAGGGGACCTGCACAAAGCTTCCTCTTTGGTGTCAAGTGCAAACAAATGATGGGCCACCACCCATCAGCTACTGTCTGTATTTACTCAGGTGAAATCTTTCAGAGTGTGGGCTTGCTAACATGTGTACATGCAAATGCAAAATGTATCTATCTCTTATTGTTCTCCCCCAGCCTTCTTCTCTGACAGACTGGGATCTAACACATATTATATATGACCTCTAGAAAGCTTGTCCTTCTTGTACGTGTTGGCATATTTGGTGGGTACAATAAATAACCAGACCAGCTCAAGAACAACAGATGTAATTTAATAATTGAAAAAGGAGAGAACTCACGCTACAAGAGCGGGAGGTCAGAAGTCCAAAATGGTCCAGCGAGCACTGCTTAGAGAGAGCTCGCACCTACCTACCCAGGTTTTTCTACCTGGGCGCCAGGCGGCCACACCCTAGCCAGGTGTGATTGGTTGAGCTTCCCCATCACCTTCTGTCCAGCCAGGGTGTCATTCCTTTCCTTCACAGGAGAACTACCTTCTCTTGTTCCACTGGTAGAGCCAAGGTCAGCATTGCCTTTGTATTCTGGAGGGCTGGCCCTGGAGCCTGAATAGGCATCTTCCAGGTGCTCTATAGTCTGCTGCAGGCTTTCGAAGAATCTGTGTCAATCTCTCAACTCCCACACGTGGCTTGGAATGTTTGGTCTCAGAGGACCAACAGAGTCCTTTCATCTAGGCTACGTGGAGAGCTCAGCCAGGTATGGAGCCACCAACAGGGACATGGCAGAGGAGGTCTTGGCAAAGCAGCATCATTCTAGATGACACCTGGACCCATTCCTTGGAGTGAGAGACACTAAAGAACAGACAGTGCAATTGCGAAGTGACCGTGAGGTTAGGTCCATTCCACAGGGAAGGAAACACTGCTCTTAACTTCAGTCATTAGGAACCCCAAATCCTGCCACAGTGCTTTTGACTTCATTTCTCTCATCACTTCGCCTCCATCATTTCCGAATGGCTGCTCCTATATCTTAGAGTTTCACCTTATTACCGTGCAGGCAGGAACTGTAAGGCTGGCTTAGTCAACATCTCAGGAATGAAGATGATTGCTCACCGTCTGGTGAGAGACTGTGGACTCTGGCTCTGCAAAAGAACCCATGAAATGCCTCTTTTATTATCCCATTCCAGTCTGCAGAGGAGACCGCCGAGGCTTCCAGTGATTTTTCAAACTTGCACCTAGGATCTCTGACAAACGACACATTACTCACTGTTCTGATGCACACGCTGTTCTGTTCTCTCTGATAGAATGCGCATTCCAGCAGGCAGAGCACGCCCAGCCAAGTTCCGCGCTGTCTCCAGCAGCTGGAATGTGCAGTAATTTGTGGAATGACAAAGGAACTCTCCTGGAGTTAAGTGGTTCTAGAGAGGTGGCCTGGAGCTTGGGGTCACTCTTCTGATCCAGGGGTCCAAGCAGTCCTAACCAGTTTTTCACATCCCCGGCTTGTCTGCTGGTGAGCAATTCTCCTTTTCCTCCCACTCTACGCTCCCCCCCTTCCCCTTTGTCTTCCTTCCTGGCATTTGAGACACAGTAAGCCACCTGCTTCTCTGTGGGTCACCTCTTCCATCCCACCTCTTCAAACAAAGTCCTTGGGACATGGTTAAGGCATTTCATTTGTCCTTTTGTCTTATCAGAAATATTGGCTTCCCTAATTCACCATGACTTTTTCCTAGGTTAATAATGAGGATGAAACAATCCTTATAGAATAGATTGTCCCTGCTAGGGTTCCCCCCCCCCCCCCCGTGCTCCCTGAGGCAGAGTTTCTCTGTGTAACATTTCTGATTGTCTTGGAACTCACTTAGTAGACCAGGTGATTTTGTTCTTTCTTGAACTCGGGGGTAAAGCGAAAAAGACAGAGTTCTAGCACTGGAGTATGTGTGGGGCGGTTTCTGTCAGCTGACACACTAGGATGCTTGGGAAGAGGGAGCCTCAGTGAGAACTCACCTCCATCAGATCGGCTTGCCAGTATATGGGGCAGGGAGGCATTTTCTTGATGACTAGCTGATGAAGAAAGACCCAGCACACTAAGGGTGGTGCCACTTCTGGGCAGGTGGTCCTAAGTTGTATAAGAAAGACAGCTGAAGATAAACCTGCAAGAAAGCCAGTGAACAGCCTTACTGGTCTCTTCTATGTACTGTTGCGTTGATTATTACCGAACATCATTCTCCTGTGCACCGCATCTAACCATGACCTGACTGGTGCACACTGCACACATCCTTTCTTGTCCCAACCCCTGTACTGCAGTTACCATCTCGTTACGTTGCATTTATAGGCACACCTGTTCATTCACTTCGAGGAAGTGTCTAGAAGGTTTATCTGTCTGAGCTTAGGGATGTCACAGGACAGTAGAGAGGCCCCCAGTTAGCTCACACAGGGGCCACCTAATGCATAGCATTATAGATTATGAAGAAAGGACAGTCCCTCCCCTTTGATCCAGGCTTGATCATCTAGCTGTATGTCCTTTCTTGATCTCACCTTTGAATGTGTCTCCTCCCATCTCTTGGGCCCCATGTGCCTGGACCCAGGATGTCAGCTAAGTACACAGCTTCCATTTTGCTTTTGGGGGGGTTTAAAAATATCTTGGGGGCAGAAGCCACGCTGGCTTGGCCTTGAATCCAGATCCATCACTTACATGTAGCAGTATTTAGAGTAAGACACTTGATGCCTATATGGGCCTCATTTTCCTCATATGTAAGGTACTAATAGAACTAGTTCTGGCTTGTATCAGGGCTAAATGATAAATGCACACAGAGACCTTAGAACTGCACTGATATAAGAGACAGTTACAAGACAATAGCTATAGATAAGCATTATTATCTATATTCATATTGTTTGGCATCAAAGTCGGTTGTAAGTATATGACTGACTTACTGATGACACCACCCCTTTCTCCCCTGTTTTCTCGTCTCTCTCCCCTCCACTGTGGGGCTTGCTGCTTTGCAAAGTGTGGGTTTTTCTGGCTCCCTGCTCTGCCCACAGGCACATGTTTCTCTTTCCCATCCCTGCCGGGCCTTCTCTCCTTATCAACTTATTTGTTCCACTTAGGAGGAACTGGAGCCTGGCCGGCAGCTCTTGCAGTTGGCTTTACCTCTGTGCCACATTGTAAAACCGTTCCCTCTGTTGCTTAGAAAACTCTTTGATCCCTGTTTAGCTGTATCTTTTCTCCCAGCAGATGTTTCTGAGCAGTTAGAGGTTATTTTTTTTTTCTCCCAGTTGCCTAGCCTCGTGCCCCTTCAAGCATGTGCTCAGAGCATGTCTCTAGCTGACCACGGAGAAGAGCCATCTGTTGCTCAGATTTCCCAGGCCCGACTGTACCAGAAGCAACCTGACAACCCAGGACTTTCTGAGGTGTTGGCTTCAAGGGAGGAGGGGGAAGATGCTGGAGATCCCTGCAGGGTGCAGATGGAGCTTCCTAGACACATTCCAGGAGCGCTTTTGATCCAGGGTAGACATGACATGGCGTGTTAGCAGAAACATAACCTTACCTGGCCTGCTATAGACCGTCACAGAAGCAGTAAGCCTGGGCAGACAACCGAGAGTTGGGACATGCGTGTGTTGACTGGGGTTGCCATGACAAAGCCCCACACATTGTGCACTTAAAGGTAACAGAAACTTTTGAATAGTTCTAGAGTTCAAGGTGTGAGCTTGAACTCTAGGGCCATGCTTCATCTAAAAACACCAAGATAAACGCTGCCCCTGCCTTTTTCTTGTATCTGGTAGCCACGGATGTTTCCTAGTTTGTCATTCCAGCTTTGATATCCTCTGTGGTGTTGTCTCACATCCCTTCCCTCTGTACATACTTGTTCCCATGTTAATAAAGACGCCGGTCTTTCTGGATTCGGATCTATGTCCCTGACTTGACGCTGACTGGATTCTTCTACACAGAATTTGCTTGCTCATGAGGCGGCATTCTGAGGTTCTGAGCTGGGAGGAGGAACCCAACTCAAGTTAGAACGGAAGGAGAGAGGTTAAGAACCTGTCACTCCTGTGAAGCACACGGTGGGCCGTGTGGCGTCACACAGCCAATTCTTTTCCAAATGACGATTACCAGGAGCAAAGCCCCCAGAGAGCTGGGGGTTTTATCAATCCAAGAACAGCAAGGCCAGAGAGGAAGGTGCTTTTCCTCCTGGACTCCGTCCAGCTCTTTACAATTCCAACACCACTTCTGCCTCTTTCTGTTGACAACTGGGGAAACTGAGGCTTGTGAGGGAAGCCAGTGGGCCACTGTGGGAGAGTGGAGGGTGGCGTGAGGCAGAAGGAAGTAACGGTGTGGAGGAGGTGAGAGCAGAGACATGCCAAGGGTTGAGTTGAAGTTTGGGGAGGTTACGAAGGTTTAAGGTGACTGTGAAGTCTCACCCTGGCCCTGCCTCTGCGGTGCATGGGCTTGGTTTTGAACTACCTAGGATAACAGCTCTGTGAGGAAGACTAAGGCAGATGGTGTTGCCTGGAATCCCTTCCTGGCCAAAACAGAATTCTCAGCTGGAAAGCATGAGGAGCAAAGGGGCACTCTGGGTCGGCCCCCTGCAGAGAGCACAGCCTGCCTTCCTGTGGAAACATCTTCAGTTGGGAATGGGAGCAAGGCTGCCCTGCCCACGGGGTCATACAGCACGCATCTGGCGCCTGCCTGCGTGTCTTTAAACTCCCCTCCCAGCTCCTGGCTCTCTCCACATGGAAGCTTGCTACTCCTTTTCATGATTCTCATTCCTCTCTGACTGTACACATCTGTCTTCCATCGCTGTCAGCTCTGGGAGACTACGCCAAGCTTCTTGAGTGCAGCCCAAGACTGCCTGGGTTATATACTGTGAGGGAACCGTGAGGTGAGAGGAAGACGCTTGTGACTCGAGGCTGTGAGTAGCAGTGCCAGGGCCTGGCCTCCCGTCAGACTCCAGGAGGAGGAGGGGAACCACCATGGAAAAAATGGATCCTTGGACCATGTCTACCCCATCACAGTGTTATACGCATACACAGAGACATACATGAAACACACACACATACACACAGAGTCATACACCTCATCTGCAGGGACCCTAATCCCTGTCCATGCCATTCTAAAGTACATGTACTCTTCTTCATAAATAGTCAAGACTTGAACACTGTTCACATGGAAGACGGAAAGGGGGAGCAGGGTTTAACTCTCAGACGTTCCCGTCTGGCTCAGAGCACTCAATAGCTAAACTGAGATGTGCTGCAGACTCAGAGATGCAGATTCTAAGATGGGGACCTCTGTTTATCCCTCCTCCAAAGCCCCTTTGATGTTTGTCCGGGATAGTGATGGAGAAGCAGACAGACGCATCAGAATTGAGGCAGGTGTTAGAGAAGGCCGGTGCAGAGGGCTTAGGACAGCAGTGTTTCCTCTGGTAGGCGGAAAGTGATGAAGCCCACCCCAACCTGGTAGACATCATCACCATATAAGCAGAGAGACGAAGGAGAGGTGTGGTCCAGCACAAGGAAGGCATGCTATTTTGTCCTGGTAGCGTCTTCCTGCCGTGGCTGGGAATTTGTTCAGCTAGTGATAGGCCATCAGTGGCCAAATGGAACTGAGCTATAGAGAGACATTTGGGTCCCTTAGGGTGAGGTGGTTCCTGCTAGCACAAGGTACACGATATGGGCAATGCTGAGCAAGTAGCATTAGCTTCCCCAGTCACCATGACAACCAGAAACACCTGTATGAATTTCAAAGTGCCTTTTAATGGGGCAATATCAGCCCTTCTGGGGATCACCTAGGTCAACGTGAATGACTGAGTGAAACGGGAAGGATAGCCCACTGTGATTTTTTTTGTTTTTTTGTTTTTTTTTTTTTTTTGCCATTTTTCAGCCTCAACAATTATCAAATGCCAAGATCTGTCAACTCTTAAACTCCAGGAAGAACTTCAGCAGTTTTCTTTCACTCATTTCCTGTTTAGGATCAACGGCATAAATTCCTGAGGCAGAGCTGAAGCTCACTGTCTCCTTGGGACAGTCAGGTGCACAGCATCCATGTACCATGCCTTTGGTTTTTATCGCCAACTGTGAACTCTGGGGGCACCTCCCCCTCCTCCAGCCTCACTGGCTTAATTCCTGAGGTCAGAGCTCTGACACGAATCTGTCAAGTGTCTGGCTGTTGTTGGAGAGGTTTAAATAAGATCCCCTTCCTGTAGCTCTGCTCTCGTGGGATGACAAGGACCAGATTCAGTATCTGAGAGCTGATATTTGCCAAGACTTTTCCCAGGCTTCCCGGAATAGACAGAGAAACAGAGTAAGCGTCATTAGGATGAGTGACTTGGGCCCAGGTTGACAGCCTGGGTGTTCCTAAATGACTGTCCTGTGACCGGTGAGTGTGATGCTAATTGGTGCAAGAGAAGAGGCTGCAGGAAGAGAACGGCAGGAAGAGTGGCCTGTTGTCCCCACCCCTGACCCCGAGATGGCTTCAGGGCTGAGACAGTCTGTGACTGGGTCCACATACTTGCAGGGGGCACAAGAGTTACCATTTCTCTGCTGTCACCACGGAAAATAGTGTCTTCTGGAATTTAGAATGGACAAGCACAGTATAGCTCCTGGCTCATTCTCAGATGAGATGTGCGTTGCCAGAAGCTCGACATTAGCCAGGTCTGGGAACCTGTGGTCTGGGGGCTCTAGTGTCCCCTCCAAGGGCTGGGCTCTCTCCAATCGGGTCCTACTGTAATTCTTTTCATCTTTACGGAGAAGTTTGGTGTTCTCCATTTCCCCATTCCTGTTTGGTGTTGGGACCCACAGCCCCCTGGCTCCCACCAGCGGACATTGTGCCCTGCTTGGCCTTTGGGGATGGAATCTTTCTCAAAGTCTCCCCTCTCCCTGGTGGGGTTCCACCTCCACGGCGTTCATCTTCCTTTGCACTTTCTCACACTCTTCCCCAAGGACTCTGATCCCCCCCACACACACACCCAGGCTCACCCCTCTTTCCATAGAGCCTGCCCTCCACTCCAAGGTAACATTAAAGATTCCAACAGTCATGGCCTTCATGAGGAGGACTCTCAAATGCTCTAGGATTTTCCATATAGTTACACATTCACATATTCAACTGATCCATAGGTACCCCCCGCCCCCAGTAGCTGATAGGCCCCTTAAATTCAGGGCTCACCAAATTAAGCTAGGGATCTCCGAGTCTCTCCACCTCCAGTGAATCTTCTCCATCGTTTTTCACTGTAATAAAGGAACCAACCACCTGTTCATATTCATGGTTAGGTTAGGACCACGGGAGGCATCTACAGGCTGTCTCCCTCTCTGCCGTCGGATAACCCCAAAGCCTCATAACCCCAGTCTCCAACATTATCTCTTTCATTTCTTGTGTCATGACCCCAGTAAAAACTACCTTTGACAAAGCCCACCGACTCTCACCATCCTCCACCCCTGACAAAGCCCGGGCTCATTTTCCTGCTTGAAACACATTGCATTGCGTCAGTACCATCACCACCATTTTCTCCTCCTCATTCTCCTCCCTCTGCACCTCTTTACCTCTGCACCTCAGCACTTAGGTTTCCGTTCTTGGAGCAGATGACCAAGCACCCCTCTCTCCTTCCATGTGTACTGTACCCGACTTTGCTCATCCTCAAGATGGCAATTTGATCATCACTGTCCTGGAGGCTTCCCCAACATTGTCTTAGCTCCAGTTTCTTGCTACATGCTCCTTAAGATAACACCTTAAAATTCCCCCCAACTCCCCACATTTCTTATTGTAACGCCCGGCCCAACACCCATGTCACGGATGTGAGGCTTCTCGAAGGCAGGACACGTTGTTGCTGTTGGCAGCAATGGGCGCCACTGTGAACACATTGCCAGCCATACCCGGTGCGTCCCGAACAGTCTACAAACAAACACTGAATGAGCTGGTGGATGAATGAAAGATGCTTTCCTAGCAGAGGCCTGGAAGACGATGACAGGCTGGGGCTGGATTAAGGAAACACGTCCTCAGGGTAACATTATGAATTCCCAGAAGAGGTGACTAACCTTCATTCACTCTGACAAACATGTATTCCATGCGCCATCGCCAGGAAAAAGCAGAACGAGGATTAATCCCTTCTCACAAAGAACTTAGGCTTCTCTTGAGAATCCTTTAAAACTCCAGACTGCTCTTTGTGGTATGCAGAAAAGGAGCATGCAAACACACGCGCACACACACACACTCACACCACACCACATACACACAATTCATACCACATACACACACATAATCCCACACCATATACGCACACCACACCTCATACATATATAATCCATACCACACAAGCACATACAATCCCACACCACACAAATGCACACGCCACATGCACACACCACATCACATACATACACAGTCCATACCACACAAATACACACAATCTCACAATACACACATATACCACACACAACACACACATACACACACACATACCACACACACATCACATCACATACATACACAGTCATACCACACAAGCACATATAATCTCACACCACACACACACACACACACACACACACACACACACACTGATGGGCATCCATGCTCATCAATGGGCATGCCCTAACCTCTTTTCTATTTCACAGGATGGGAACCTCCCTGCAGCCTGGACTCTGTGGCATGCTGTGGAGGGTCTCATTAGCCGTAGCTCTCAGGGAGGGGTCAAGCCTGGTTCCTACCACGAAGTCTGTAGACCACTCTTCTCTTCACAGCTCACTTGGGAGTGAGCATCTCTCTGGCTCTCTCCTTCCTTTCATGCCACAGTGGACTCTTCAGAACATGTCTAGGACTTCTTCTAAGGACTTCCATGCGTACAACTTTCCTTTTTTTGTCTGACTTATCAGGTGGGATGAGGTTAGAAATCTGAAGGTGACCCCTGGATCCCAAGAAAGCTTCTTCAGAACCTTGTACCCAGAGGCAAAAAAAAAAAAAAAGGAAGGCCTGGAAGAAGGCCTTGGGGAATCTCAAGTCTCCCAGTCTGGCCACATCTGTCCCTCACACTCAAGGATTTTGCTGTGACTCTCTAGGGTGACACACGGCTCTCACCCAAGCTCCCCCACACACCAACATGAACTCACACCTTTCAGCAGGCGGCCGTTTCCTGGAGGTCCTAGAAGCCGTTCCATCCTGACCTGAGCTGTTTGCATGTTTCAGTGGTCTTCAGGGAAGACTGTGCCTGTTGGATGGCTGCCTGGCCGTGAAATTTCATTTCCATTTTTCACACCTGCAGTTACAACAAGAGAGAAAAAAAGACCAGAGCTCCTGAATGCCGGGTTATCAAGGTGCTAAGGCTGTCGTTGCCTGAGAGACTTGTGGTCCTAAGCAGGCTGAGTCAACAGAGAATTGAAGGGTCTGTATCTCTTCTCTTGAGCTGCCTTCTCTGCTGGCTCCCTGCTTTCAGTCTTTGTCATTCTGTGTGATGGGTGCATGGCTTGAAGTCTGACATACTTGACTAGCCCTTCCAGACACTGACTGGGATTTTCAAGGTGTCCCGAAATACCAGCTTATCCTCTTGCCAATTCCATTGTCCTGACCCCACCTAATCACCACGCGCGCGTGCGCGCGCGCACACACACACACACACACACACACACACACACACATACATACATACACACACACTACCGCATAGGGGAAGAACTCACCTGTTCATGCTTTTACCCCCACAAGGTTGGTCACACAAGAGACCTTTTCTCTGTGTGCCATCGCTCAGCATGTATTAGATGTGCATTTAATGATCTGCCTCTTATGTGACCTGGGGCACTTTCCAAAGGACAACACTGTTGGAAAAGACTCCCTTACTGACATAGCCTCCCATCCCACCTTCAACCTCATGTTCCCTTCTTTCCACAGCAAGCTGGATTGGAACCAGCAACTCTGGCGGAGTGTGTTCCTTTGCTTGATACCAGGCCCCAGGGAGCATTCGATTCCTTGGCACTGCAGTGGAGCCTTAATTAACTTTTTGCTTTTCTTCTTTGAACTTCTTGGGATAGACACATACTTGTGTCCTTGCACAATTGGGTGTAAAGAACTTTAGTGGCAGGTGGTGTTAGGTTTTAGCCTCTTCCTACAGGCTGGGGACTTTCCCATCTGGACTTTCTAGCCCAACGTAGGAATACTGACTTCTTAACCATTTGGATTTGGGTGTAGCGAGCAGAATGGGACCCGAGGAAGAAGGATCAAGGGGGAAATATACGCGTGTATAAATCACACGTGAAGGCGGTTTTGAAGTCATTATTGTTTCAGGGTGTGCGAACTGTAATTATTTTTTAGGCTCTTGATTTGCCCTGTGAGCATTGCTCAGGGTTGCTGCTTCGAGCGTGGAGCATGACGTCTTTGCTGTTGGGGGAGGGGAGGTCCAGTCTGGTCTGACACACGTTAAATCATTTAGGAAGGGTCTAGGGTGGGATCTGGTTTCCCCACGTGTTCAGCTGCAGTCAACTCTGCATGCAGCGTGTTCAAATGACTCAGACGATTAAGACAATGGAGTTCCAGTAGAGGAGAGCTGGGTTTCCTCCCTGTGCTCCTCGGTTTTCTCTAATGGCTGGCTGCGTACAGCAGTAGATTCCTCTAAGACTGGATGGGCAATTGGTTGTTAAAAATGTTCTCCGCTCTTCTGAGCTCTCTGCTCAAATCAGGCAGCACTGTCTGGCCCAAAGTCTCAGTGTCTTCTCAGCTTCCTTCTTTCTACCCAGCGACCCTAAACCTAATCTCCTCTCCACCAGCTCCTTCACGTGCGCACACGCTGTACTCTCCTCGATTCAACTCCTTGTGTCCCATCAGCTGCAGCCTTCAGCCAATAATGACCGCTCCAGAGAGTAGTTTCCAAGGGTCACATGAAACATGCCCCTTCTGTGTCCTGAGAATAGTTTCCAACCCCAGAGGGCCTTTCTCGATAATGAGGAAGGTCAAACTGGGGCAGCCTCCAGGAAGAGGTCCTTAGAGAGGAAATCTGTGGCAGTAAGCCATCCTGATCCGGGATGTATTTTTTTTTTATTTGTTTGGGCTAGTTATTTAAAGAGAACTGTGAAGAACTTGAAAGACAATGAAAATGCTTGATTTTTAAAGAGCCTGCTGAAATGATCTGCAGAGTGTGTGGATGGGAAGATTTTAAATGACATAGTAGAGAATCAGATTTGCAGTAAACTTTGCAACGTAAAGGCCTGATCTTTCACAAGATTGACAAATGAATGCAGCTCATGCGCTTCCAGGGCAGACATCACTAATCAGTCATAACATTATTCCCCTCCTGCACCTTTGCCAACAGCAGACATCACTAATCAATCACAGTATTCTTTCTTCACTGGGCTCCAAAGGGTCTTTTCTCCTTTACACAGTCATCTGAGTAGCCCTACACTAATCAGATTTTATTGAAACTGGGAACAAGGCCCATTTGCCACACCCACTGCAATGCAAAGGCCATTGAGTTTAGCAGCAGCAAACCTAGATTTGAGTATCCAGTTGAAAGAAAAATGACTCTCCATTCTCAGTGTTTCCATAATTTAAAAAAAAAAATGTTTATCACAGAGGACCCAGGTAATAATTAAGTAAGGTAATACTTCAGACATAAAAAAGCAGAGATGGTGGTGCCCAGATGGTGTCCAGGACTTTGCCTGCACTCAGCCAGTGACAGCCACATACGGATTTGTCAGGTACCTCAGCTTGCCACTGTCTGCCGAACAATAAGATGTACATCTTTCAGTCTCCCTATTGCTTCTCTTAACATCCTCACAGGAGGCAGATGGAGAAGAGTTGGACCTCCTATTCTTCCTTACTTTAACCTCACATTCTTAGGACTCAGGAGATCTCTTATTGCCACCTAGTTGCCCTGGGAAGGCGGGCACAGAATTAATGCATTGCTTGGTGATGCCAACGGTGTTCTGAAAAACACACTGCTTAGGTTCTCACAGCTGTGTACTAACGCCAGGCTTGCCTTAACCCTCTGCTTCCAGTGAGACCAAGAAGAGCAATCGCTAGTTGATGATAGGGTTCACTTCTGTGATGTTTCCATTAGGAGAGAAAAGCCAAGAACTTGTGGGATACGAGGGTAGGACAGGCCTCTCCAGAAGAGGTTTCACTGCCGTTCCCTGTGGTCCAAGGTCAGAAAAGTGGAAAGTGGTCTGTTGGACCCTAAACATACTTCCCTGGCACTAGCCCTGCCTCCCCAAGAAAGGAAATCTTTTCATAGCAACAAACTCAGAGAGCATTCATTAATCAGTTCAAATCCCTGCTCTTATAAACACATCCCGAGGCTAACTGACTTCCCAACGCCTGTCTCAGTGGATGGTTGCCTGCATTTTCCTCTCTCAGTACCTGCTGAGTTTTGGAGGAGGGGACTTGGTACCAGCAGGTACTGAGAAGAATCTAGTGTGTGGAACATTTTGACCAGTTTCATTAGACCACAATTAAGGCAATGTCACTTTGCTTTGTGACTTTACGTGGTTGCCTATCTCTGGGCCTCCCAGTTTCATGCCTAGAAGACTAAACGATGAATGAGCCTGTTCTAGGTCTTTGTTTTTGTGATTATAATGGAAAGCTTACAGAAGTATCATTTCAAAAGCATATATTTATTTGAATATTTCTCTGCAAATGGAGTGTGAAAAACTGTATCTACTGCCAGCCAAAGAAGTGTAGAAGTCTGGGGGCCGATTCAGGACTCTGCTGTAGCTGGGCTTGATCTGTTTCTCTGTGCAGGTTCAGTACTTAGACTTCACCAAAGTGTAAGTCTTTGCGGAGGACGCAAGGCTGCTGCTTCCCACGTGGAGGATGCAGAAGATTCTGTATTGCTCCAGCTTAGAGTCTTAGCTCTGAGGGTATTTTTGCTGCCTCTTGTGCTGTGTTGCCTTAGAATAGTGGAGGGGGGGAGCTCAAGGCTTGGGAGTGCACCCACGGATCAGACTGATGCTTATTGAGACCCACATAGGACAAGGTTGCTTTAGCAAACAGATTCCCAAGTCATATCCTTGTGGATGGTAGACCAGTGAGTGATCCAAGGGGACCTCGAGAATCTGTTCTACTAGCTGTTGCAGAAGACTGTGTTTCTAGGCCAAGTTTAGAAGTGCCTGATCTAAAGGAAATTCTCATGTTCCAGCTTGCTTTCATTTTGATGAATTTATGTGCATTCATATAATATAATAATATGAAGTAATTATTGTTACATAAATTTACTAAGTACCCTGTATGCCTGATGCTGGCACATATACATTCTGGAGGTGATGTGGATGTGGAAAACACAAGCCAGACCATGTTAGGACACACACTTCTGAGTACCCGGACCACCCACTGCCTTGCTCGGAAGGGAAGATAGTCATCACATATAAATTTCAGGCATCCTATTATTCCTTACTCAAAATTCACAGTTCATTGGTAGAAACAGAAAAATATCCCTAAAACGGAGCTTGATACACCCTGATGTTCCAGCTTACATCTCCTTCCGTTAGTTCAGGATGGCTCTTTACTCCACAACAAGTGGGGAAAAAAAAAACAAAAACCCTTCCACTCGAGGGGTGGAACCTGACTCTGGAAGGGGGTAGTGTAGCCTGGAGTCCTTGGGGACAGCTTTCTGGCGAGCAAGGTTCAGCAAGGTAGAGAAGTCTGGCTGGGGCCATAATTAGGAACAGAGCAGGTGACACTGTTTTGATCTACACCAACTCTTGTTGCTGAGGACGGCTTCTGTGTCTGTGTTCTGAGGTAGCCCCCCCTCCTTGAAGAGCATGTTCGTTATTTCATCTGTTTCGTGATGCGGAGAGGAGGTAATTTAATCCTCAGAAGTACACCAGTGGGAAACTGAGGCCTGAGGTAGGTTGCCTTCTAAACGAAAAGGCCAGACTGCTCCTTCGTAGCGGCACCCTGCAGCAGACAGTAGGCACAGGGGGCATATGCTGTGAAATGCTTCCCTTTTTCTTTGTAACTCCTGCCAGCTTTATGGAGTTTGCAAACTCCATGGTTTACCATGATCCCCTCGCCGTCTGAGGGATGATGATAGCGGAGCAAGCTGTGGAGTCCAGTGACAGTCCACCCCGGCAATGTGCGGCTTACCTGATGGATCTGGGTTCCAAGTCAGTGATCTCACTTACTCGGTTTTATCAAGAGAGTCCCTGCAGCAGCAGTAGCAGCAGCAGCAGCTACTGCAGCAACAAGGACTTGGCATGGCTCATGCACCAGCATCTGTGTTCATCTAATAGGACTCATGCAGGAGTATATGTTTAAGAAACATTCCCACCAGAAACTTCCCTTCTTAGCTCCACACCGAGACTCAGAGAGCCTGGAAGCCATAGAGTCCGCGTTCAAAGACAGGTCCCAGCCCTCGGACATCCTCCCATCTGGCCCTCTTGAAGGGCCAAGATGACCAAATACAGGAGATGGACCAAATATGGGTCCCTGATATCATGTGGCCCACACTAAAACCTCTCTTAACGGCACCATTGGGAAGTTTCTCCTGAGTGGCTGGTACAGACCTTTTCTGCTCTGCTGGTGAGCTAGAAACAGCCTGAGGCTCCAAATGGCACACAGAGCAGGAACAAAAAGAAGGCCTGTCCTGTTTCTCTGGCTTTGACTTTTAAAGCCAGCTTGCAGGCATGACAATAGAAGAATGTCCTCTAAGTCCCAGGGGTGTCTTTCTGTGTGTCTTGTCCCCTCAGAACTGTTCTGATAAAATCTCCCCTTGACCCAAACTTCTCAGAGGGCCCATCTGTTCCAGAAGTGCCTATGCACACACACACATACCTCACGGCAGGGCAGGGGGCAACAGAGGGGAGAGAAGAGGAGACTGGAACTCACAGTCTGCTCAGATGTCAGGGAGAAATGTCTCCAGAAAGCACTACCCACCGACCCAAATACTGTCTGCATATTTTGTTTTGGGTAGTCTTCTTTTGTGAAGAAAATTTCCTGTTCAAACTTGAAAGTGGAAATGTCTCCACTTCAAAATGAACAGGCAAGAGATGCCACAGGTTGACTTTTCCCAGGGAGATGACTGACTGGGGCTGACTGTAAAGCCTGACTTCTGGGTGCTTGTGGGATTTGTTTGTGGGAGGGATTAGGGAGCAGGTAGAGCATCAGCAATCTCCTATCCCTAGAAACTCTCCACCCTGGGGACATGCCATTCTCGGGTCTCTGAAAAAGAAGTAGTCTTAGAATTGAGGTTTCTGAGTACTTTGCCTGCCCTCTCTCCAACTCAGGATGGAAAACACAGAACTGTATTTAAATCATCATCATCATCACCATCATAGTGATTCCCCAAACTTAGGCATCTCGGTGGCTGGGAGGAAAATGATTCTAAAGGACTGCTGGCTCCTTCTGTTTTGGATTCTCATGTTCTTCGGAGATGCTCCCTGGGGCATCTTCTGTCATTTCATTGGTCCATTGATTATGACACAGTTATTATAAAAAGAACACAAACTTGGAAAGGGAAAAAAGATAGGGTAGACATTTTTGTCTAACTGGGGACCCAAAACCCAGTTCTGCTGTCACTGTTCGCTGGCTGTGCAATCTCAGACATCCCAAGTCTGATGTCACTGTTTGCTGACTGTGATGTCTCAGGTCTGATGTCACTGTTCTCTCACTGTGTGATCTCAGACATCCCAGGTCTGCTGTCACTGTCCGCTGACCGTGTGAGCTCAGGATTTCACTTTAATCTGTCAGACCTTATTTTCTTCAGTTTTCAAATGAAGACTTAAGGGACTTGACGATATCCAAATGTCCCCTGACCGCTAAGTGCCTGCATATTTCAGAGCATGCAATTGTGGTGATCCCTCAGATGAGTGTGAGCTCGTGCTGTCCTGGAGTTCTGCCCTTTGGTAGCACTCTGGTCACCACAATCGCAGCATGTGACTCTGAGTGGCTTAGAGGGGTGGAATTTCAAATTTGCTGTTTTCCCTTCCCAGGAGTTGGCCAAATGCCAGGTTTTGCTATCTTCCTCCTCACGTGATCCCATCTGAAGGGATTCTTTTGATGCTCCTTGCTAGACTTGCCCATTAATCTTCCTTCTTTCTAACCTCCATGTGATGAGCATCCGTCCTTGAGTGCCAACTGTTAGCCTGAGATGGCTCTACGGCTCGGCCAGGCTTCTCAGATGCGCAATACGGTAAACACGTCTATTCCTTCTGATAGCCTTTCCTGCCACTCCTCGCTCTTCTTCCAAGTGTCATTTTGCCCCATCACTGTTTCCCAGGTTTGTCATGTTCTGTACCTCAAACAACCTTGGATGTGGAGAATCACTTTCACTCCCAGACACTGTCATAAGCGACAGGGTACCCTTGTCATGGTCCCAGTGTGTAGAACCCCATTTGTTTCTAATACCAAGATTTGTCTCTGAAGGATAGGTTGGGTCATTTCTTCTGCTCCCAAATGAACATACCTGGTCCCTTTAAATCTGACTTCCATTAACTTCATCACAATCTTTTCCATACTACCGACTCTACCTTGATTTTGGTCATGTGACTCATGGGGTATGTGCATGTGTAAATCTGTGTGCAATGTGGTAAAAGTGAGACACCTTTGGTCATGTCTGTTAATTGCCATTTATATCTCTCTAAATCAATACTTTAATATATCTCATCTAAACTGGCTTCCCTTTATGGACAACCAGGGGACTTTTTATTTTTTAAGTATACCTACTTAATGCTACATCAAAAAAACTGGTGATATTCTAGAAATAGACTTCTATGCCCATCACAATTCCCAGCCAGGGAATGGACCTATGATGGGGGGGATCAGAGTATCCATATGAGACCCCCTTTGCCAATACCGCAGAGTGTGTTCACCTTTGGCCTGTGGTAAATGCTTTGTATTTTGGGAGAAAAGAGGTCAAGTGGCCAGGAAGGTTTTGTGAGCGGAGGCCACTAGCAGCACCAGGATTCTAAACTCAAAAGTGCCGACTTAGTGATGTCTCCATGTGCATGACCGTCTACTGAGTTCTCTGGGGCATGCTGGGATGAAGGGATGGAGGTGACAGAGAAGTCCCCAACACCAACACTCATCTCTTAGATAAGAATGGATGTCACCTACAAGAGAAAAGTCTGCAGAATTGGCCACCCCTTCTTCAAGTCTATAACAGGAATTCTGTCAAGCTGTGACTTTTAACTTTGGAGCAAGGCACTTAAGAGGGAAAAAAAAAGTATTTTGTACAGTCTAAAACTTTAACTTTGCTGATTGAGAGAGTAGTCTGGGGATGTTACAAAATCATCTCCTAAGAGCCATCCTTCCAACCAGCAGCCTGGAAAGGAAGGTTGAACATCAATCACCATGATGAGGTGGTATGGACATTCCGTAGGACACAGGGAAAGGCATACAGTGTACAACATAAGGAAGAAACTTGACACCTTCACTTAACTATAAGCAAACACAAACTTTTGTATTTAATCTACAGTTAACCCCTATCAATAAAGTAAAAAGTAAAATTTAGCAGGTTTTTTTCGACGTCACAGATCTGGCCAAACATATTTCTCCTGCACTTTTTGAGACAATATAAAACTAACCTTTGAATCACGTGCTTTGTTATTATTGAAGCATGTATAGAATGCTTCTCATTACCATCACCTCCCACCCTTGTCACCTTCCCCCTTCTCCCTCCTTCCCTCCCCCCTACACATATCCTTGGGCTTTGTTTTGTGGCCTGAGCTTAAGCGAGGCCATCTGTGTGACCCTGGGTTTAGAAGTATCTTGTGCCTTTTAACACTGAAGCGTTTTACTTTGTGATCATCTTGGGCTCGCAAGCATCCATGCGTTTCTCTGTGACCCCTGCCTTTGATTTAGTGAGATCTCATCTTATTAAAACAAAGAAACAACAAACAGACCCCACTTCCTTCTTGCCTCAATCGTGGTTTTAAGAGAGTTCTGCTGTAGTTCTCCGTAGGGAAGAATGACAAGCAGGCTCTGAATTCTTCTCCTGTAATCGAGATGGGAATTTGCTCTCTCTCCTCCTCACCAAGAGCAAAAAGCCATACTGACTGCCACAAACTTCAAGGGGAATGTCTAGAATATTCAAAATAGACAACAAGAAGACAACCCCTCCTGTGTGTACCATGAGCTCCACATGGATGCCCCTCTTCCTCCTGGTAGGTAAGACCAAACAATGCAAACCAGACTCGAGGTTATAGGAGCAGAAACCTAAAGACCTGGAATGGCCACTAGGAGTTGTGTCAACTCTTAATATTAATAGTGCTACAGGTGGCAGTCATGGTGACTTGAGAGAATGGGACTCTCTGACAGATGCTTAGAGGAACGAAACATTTCCCTAATGTTTCAGACTGGTAAATGGATACAAGAAAAATCCAAGGCGGGTTTCAACTTAACAGAGGACAGAAAGTCAGTGGCTGGAATTTCAGGTTACTCAAGTTAATTCACGCTTGGTTTCTCACTGGTCTACCTTGGGGGTAGTGCCAAAATAAGACCTGCAGATCTCTGCAAAGTGGACCAAGTCCTTGCCCTCTTCCACTGTGTGGGAGCCCAAATTTTTCCTTGCTTAAACAAGAACATTGTATCACAGATTGGAGACAGACATTTCAGAAAATGTAAAGCAATGTTATTTTTCAAATTTGGGAAAAGGAGTGCTGTGTTTTTCTGGTAAGTGTTCTCTGATAAGAAGCATTGGGTTTACCAATTTCTTCCAAATACACTTGTCTGTAGTTTTAAGAAAAAAGAAATGAAAATTAAAAACAATCCTTCAAGCTGATGCCTAATTCCCAAATCCCGTGTCCAGACTCCAGGGCAGAAGCAGAGGCATCTGAGTCCTGGAGCATCTGCTGCTAAAGTCCCCTAAGCCACTTCATCCTCCAGGGTGGCTGGATACAGCCATGCCCTCCTCTTTATTTCCTGTCCTCAAGCAAAGGTGTCGCTGCCTTCTCCCAGGTCCGAGGGACCAGTCTGACCTTAAATGATATTCAGTGTTGTAGGTTCTTCTCCCCTCCCCATTCTGGCTTATACTTCTCAGAACTGTGAGCCCACAAGACACTGCACCTCACTTGCCTGTGAGGACCATGTATACCATTAGCCCATGCTGCTTAGTCATGTGATTCTACAACGAATGGCTGTGGGACGTGCCGAGATGACTTCCGATAAAAATCTGTTATTTTAAATACAAAATGCATGTCTTTCAGCCACTGACATTCACAAAAGCTGGGCACACTGTCAGCACCTGCTCTGGTGTCTTCCTTTCTCCACCCTTTCCCGTGACAGCGCAATCTCCAATTCAAGTTCCTCCCCACCCTAACCTTCTTGAGATAAACATTTTAAATAGTTTAATTGTCTGCCATATAATTCTTGTTAAGAAATCTGAACTTCCTGATTGCTAGGGTCCTCCAGCACTAGACATTCCTCTGGCTTTTATAGACTGTTTCATGGTCTATTAATGGGGAACAGACTGCCCTTGGAAACGGTCATGCACAGGGGCTGGGGAGACACAGGTTCAGATTTCCTTCATGTCCCTGACCAGTGCGCCTTGGATAGGTCACTTTCTTTGTAGGGTAGGGCCTCAGTTTCCTTGTCTGTCCAATAGGAGATCTGTGTGGGTTTGGGGAACTCTAGTGGAATAAAATGGTCACATGTATAAAGTATCAATAGTATGGAAGGGTGATCATGTTGAAGTGCTGTCCTCTGAGAGCGTACAGAAACAGAAGGGGCGGCTTTTCATGGAGAAGTGTCTGTGCAAACCGTGGGAAGAAACACCAATGCACAGGGCCTGGACTGTCCTGTAGCAGGGCCTCTCAGAAGGGTGAGCCTCTCAGTTCACTGTGAGCCACTCCACCTCTCGTCTTTGGGGACAAGGTAGGGGCTGTGAGTGAAGGGTGTGTAGAAGAGTGGCTTTCCCTGGAGAGGTTTGGACAGAGACCCGACTCAGCTCACGACTGTCAGGATCTGCAGAATTGAAACATAGATTCTTGTTTTTTCTTTCTAATGTGAAGTAGAGCGTGGGCCTCAGGCATCTGGAGGTCTTCCCTCCTGGCCAGGGTTGAGAGAGAGAAGAATCAGATCCCTGACACAGTGTGTAACCTCTGCAGGGGTGATGCTGGGGCTCTCTGCACCAGGCAGAGAATGGGCCTGGAAGCCTTGGAGTGTTTGTATACTGTCCATGTTTACCTGGTTTCATTTTGATAAATGTGATACCTGAGATTTTGGCCAAGGAAGTGTCATCCAATGAGAAATATGTGTGGCTAGTGGGAAGGTTATCATCTGAGCAGAAACAGGCTCTGGAGAAGGTTTGGTCTTACAACAATGTATTAATGGCAACAATGTGAGGTTCCTATATGCACATTTACTGTTCTGGAATAGCTAAGAGTCCCAAGGCCCTGTTGGGTAAAGAGGTCTGTGTGGTGGGAAGGGGGGGTGGGAACGGGCCTGTAGTGAGAATATAGAAACACTGCAGATCAGAGGATGGCAAATTTATTTCATTTAACCTTCCCAAGATGCAGTAAATGTAAAGAAGATTGTTTTATTATTATTATTTCTTCTGCTACTGTAGTAATTGACTTGAAAATATACAACAATGGAGTCAGAAATGACTGACATAGTTGTTACTCTCTTGTTGCTGGGGGAAAAATGCCTTGACCAAGGCAACTTACAAAATAAGCTCATTTTTGCTTAGGGCTCCAGGGGGCTAAGATGCCACCATGGTGAGGCAGCATGGCAGCAAGTGGGAGGGGCAGGAAACGAGTGCTTACATTCTCAACTGTAAGCACAGAGTAGTTGGGGCGAGCTGGATGTGGGATGTGACTACATTCACTCAAATACCACTCCCACAAACATACTTCCTTCAGAAAGGCCACACCTCCTAAACATTCCCAAGCAGCGCCACCAAGTGGCAGCTAAGTGTTCAAATATCTGAGCCAGTGCAGGACATTCTTATTCACAGCACTATAAGGACTATGATAGTTGGGCCAATAGCTGCCACCAACTGGTCTTTCTTCTCCAATGATGGTCTACTACTCTTTGTCTCTCTGATTCTGATCTTTCATGGTTACAGTTGAGACTTGCCTAAGGTGAGGGAGGCGCTGATCTCCTAGGATCTCCTAGGAGACAGGATGGCGACAGGAGGGTCTTGAAAGTGGGTCTGACGGGTACCGTTGCCCCTTCCTCACTGGCACCCACTTTCCCTTCCTAAATCCAGTGTTCCTGCAGGAATGACACAATGGCCAATCAGTGGTAGGGTCAGAGGCCATGACTGTCACAGAGCGGTCTCTGAACTGGATTTCCCATTTGTCTTGAGAACCAGTGACCTCGTACTTCTGCTACTGCTTGAATTCATTCATTCTGAGAGCTGTTATTCAGTTAATTTCTTGAAAACTAACAAACAAATCTATCCCTCTCCAGTTTTCTTAGGGCCCTACCCTTAAGAGACCCAGAAGCCAAGTTCTGAGGTGTATTATTTAGTTGAAAAAGCAGCTCTATTCCTCTGTCTAGGTAATCTTGCTAATAACATCTCCCCTACTCCAGACCCAACCTAGAGCCTAAGCCTGGAGTCCTCTCTTGTTGTCACTGGGAGGAAGTTGGGTCTGTTTCTCCTTTGATCTTTGCTTACTCAGCTATTCCCAAATGCTGTGTAGCTTTCAGAGATTGCACTGCTTTGGGTCCTCACACTAACTGTGTGACATGTGGTGGGTGATGCTCTGGTTCAGGTATGGGCTCTATAGAGAGAGAGAAAACATGGTCCTTTAAGGGATGGAACCCAGGAAAAGATTCAGGTCATGGGCAGTGTGACTTGCAAGGGGACCATAGGATACCAAACTCTCATTGACTTTTCTTCCTAAATGACACAAGGAGGTGATTGGCCATTCTCCACCACGTACCAAGACCTCATAGACTGCTTGACATGGTCCGAAAGGTGTTAAGCCAACTGACTGTGGGTTGAGTCTCTGAACCTATGATCTGAATTTCTTTTCCTCTTTTTAAGTAGATCATCTCCTAGTTTCCTCTAGTGATGGAAAATTGGCTGGTGCATCTTGGCCATCCGTTCCCACTTGCTTCTGTGTGCCAGTCTTCTATCTAGTCAGGTGCCTTCTCACTTAAACCTAGGAATTTCAGGTCTAATCCTGATCCAGTGTCCAGAAACGTCTTGGAGTAACGATAGTCTAGCAAGTGGAATAGGAAGCGAGTAAAACTTGGGACTGAAACAGACAAGAGAAGGACTTCTGCGCAGGCCCTTCCCACTTCAACTGTTGTTTTCTGTACATTAGGAAGCTACCATCCTCCTTTCTGCTCAGGGAGAGGCAACATGCTGATCTGGACCCTGAACTAAGGTTACTGGAAGTGAATTGTTGTTTCTGTCCTAGGCATCTGAGGCCATCCTGGACAGTTGTGGACACAATTTCTTTGCAGAGGTCATCTCCCATGATATCCCCCACCCCTTTGTGCTCACGTAGCCCCCTCAATGCTGTGCTTTATGCTTCACCTAGCTGCTTGATCTCTCTTGACTCAGAGTCCACAGAGGTGAAAGGGACCCCATAGCACGATATTTGGCACAGGGTGGGCGTGAAATCCATTATTTGAAGTGGGAAACCCTAAAGGTTGAAGATGCGTGCTTGCAAAGGTTATGCCAGGGCAGAATTGACAGTGGGCATATGTCTTGGGAGCATTCTGCTTCTCAGCCATTGAGTTTGCTCCTGGTGTCTTCCTAGGGATCTGGCCATCGTTGCATTGTTGCAGAGGTGGAGGGTTTCGTAAGGCATGAGTGCAAAGGCAGTGTGCAGTTAAGTGGAGGAGAATGTAAGGAAAGGTCTGACTGTGCAAGGCATGCTGGGAAGTTTTCTGGGGAGGCCAGGTACATGCAGGGTCAGAAGGACTAAAGAAGTTGGCCAGAGAAGGAAGGGCAGGAAGAATGTTCCAGAAGCCAGGATCAGTCAGAATGCTAGAGAGATGAGCAGGCACCTGCTATGGTGAGAGAACGCAATGTCCTTCGGTGTAGCTGTTGTGGGCAGGATGAGAGAACTGGCCAGAGGCAGACAGGGTGGGGAGAGGGGCCTATGGAAGGGTCTTGTGCCATACTGACTAATTTTGGCTTATTCTTAAAGGTTACAAAGAAGAAACAAAATTTCCCTAGCAGAAAAGTGATCTGATATAGTTTATCTTTACAATAGGTTGTTCCCAAAGCTTCCTTGAGGTGTTCTGCAGCCAGCTGCAGCCCTGGCCCTGCAGATCAGAATGGACTCCTCTGCTGAGATGTAGATGTGAAAGTGACCCACATAGGAGCAGGGAAAGTGGAACTGACTGTGTGCGTTTATAGCAGAGAGAGAGAGAGAGAGAGAGAGAGAGAGAGAGAGAGAGAGAGAGAGAGAGAGAGAGCTGCGAGCCAACATGGCGTTAGAGCCAAGGTAAGTACTGACGCTGATGCTGGCAAGTGGAAAACCAGGAAGCCAGGAAGAGTGGCAGTGGATTTCCTAGTCAGGCACAGGCATCCTGGTCGTGTCCTAAAGGAATGCGTCCCTAGGGACTCTGCTGCTGCTATCTGTGAGGAAAAGCACGGGTGCTGCCTGTTTGCAAGTGGGATGGCAGGCACGGTGCTCTCCTGATGTTCCGGGATTGGGTTCTCATCACTAGAGGACAATTGCTTCACTTTTGTTTCTTAAGATTGACAGCGCTGGAACATCATATGCTAAGAAAGGGATCCTGCAGACACAGGCCGGTTCTGCTGTAGCTGGCACGGTGGTGCTGGTGCTGATAGTGACGGGGACAGCAGTGAAACATCCAAGGGAACAGGCATTTGAGCCCATACTTGTCTGTGTAGAGCGTGGAGGGAGAAGAAGATCGCCAAGAAGAGTTGGAGGTTCTTTGCAGGGTGACATACATTCCTAGTGACCCAGAGCAAAATGACTAATAGCGCCCCCTTTTAATATGCGGAAGACCTGGCTTGCTGCTGGATGCATGGTCCCATGGCTCTGCTTTTTCCAAAAAGAAAGAGCTTTATTGAAGAGTGGCCAACCAGGAGAATGACTGGGTAGTAACCGGGGAACAAAAGCAGCCTGGAGCAGGAAGAGTTAAAGGGCTACTTAGTTGTAACAATAGTGGGCCCTGTGTGCTGTCTGTCTGGAACTTGGGGACAATTTTTAACTCGAGGTTCTGGGTCCTTTGTTATCCTGGTCCAGCAGGGTTGTCCCTAATGTGTCTCTTCAACAGTCTGTTCCTATTCCTTACATTCCAGAGTGCAGAGATTTGGGGTCCTGCTGTCTCTCGGGGCCACATGTGGCCAGGATCCCTCGGTTTCAGAACCTGTGGCCTGACAAAACGCTTGCATGACTGTTTGCAGGAGCACGACCTTTGTCACTTAATGGTTCTGCTTCACTGGCTGTCAGGAGTCTACTGTTTCAGAAGTCACAGTACCCAGCCACCTCAGCTACATCCATTCAAGTAGATTTGTAGGGGGGATTTAAGATTGAAAAAAGCTCCTACCTTCAGAGTTCTGGTGTTATTATGGTGTGTGTATGTATGTGTGCAATAGGGAGCAAGATCTTTCTGCACTGTAGTGTGAGATTATTGAAGAGCGATTCACTTTGGGGAAAAGGGTAACACACTGTTGACCCGCTTAAAGCAATGGCCCACTGACCCTGAGAGCTACACTTTGCTGGGGCCCACCATTCCATGTGTGCCAGTTCCCCATCTCCTCAAGGCAAGAGTCGGCGTGGAGAACATGTTTGAACTGATCTGAAGAGGCAAGCGCACAGGCAGATGTGACCGTAGTGTAAGGGAATGACCAGAGCGATGGGCCATGAGAATTACTCAGGTCCTCGGTGAGGTATGCTCTGGAAGATATTTATTGCTTCATTGTGTATGAGTGGAGAATTAAAAATAACAAATGTCCAGCAAGGGAACGTCAGCCGGTAAATCATGGTATCCTTTTATAAAATTAATTTTTTTTGGAGTTAGCATAGAAAGTAATGGATTTCGCGATGGCATTTCCATGCGTGTAAGTCATTACACTCGGTTCTTATCCGTCTTCCTTTCCTGCTGCTCTTCCATCCCCCACTCTCCAACCAGCTCTCCCTTCTGTTTCCTGTCACATGTATTCCACTGCCATTTTAAAAATGGGGGGGGGGTGAACGCGTATGCGTGTGTCTCTGTGTACCTTTCTGTGTGAGAATATGCATGTAGGAGCCACAGGTTGAGTTGGACGCCTTCCTCATTCTCTGACCACCTTATCTTTGGTACGGGCCCTCTCACTAAGGTCGGAGCTCATCAATACGCTGACAGGCTGACGAGCCGAGTGAGAGAAAAATAAGTGAGAAAGGCAGCCGAGGGGCTGAGCAGGCAGAGCATCAAGGTCATCTACTGAAGAGTCAGAAACGATGTTGTAATCTTAGCACCCAAAAGACTAAGACAAGAGGATCCTGAGCTCAAAGGCAGGCCCGCTCTACATAGCCAAACCTCATCTCCCTGAAAACAAAGCACAAAACCAGATCCTGAAATCTTAAGAATTGGCCCAGAGGTAGCCTGGGAGAGGAGATTAGTGAGACAGGAGCTAAAACACTCAAGAAGGGAGGGATGACAGAGTTAGAGCATGCATGCTCTAAGGGATAGAAGTTACATGACCCCCAAACGGCAGGTGTTGGGAGAGGGAGGTTTTACAGGTAGCCACAGGGAAGCAGGGGCCATCCAGCCTACTCGGTAGTTGAAGGCACTGAGGGAGTCATTGCTTGGTAGGGTTGCAGAAGAAGTGGTGTTGTAGAGGAGTGCCAAGTCTCAGCCACTTTAGAGTGGACCTCGGTGGGAATTTCCCAGCAGTCATCAGTGCCAATCAACCATAAGTATGCTGACAACTAAGTCCTGCCTTTATCTCTACTTCCTTAATTCAGAATAACTAAACCTCACTTTGATACTTATTTATATGATGGATTTTAGTTGTAGGAAACATCTATGTCTAACTATGCTAAATCTAAACTCCATCTCTTTTGGTGACAAGAATTTATTTGATCCCAGCTTTGCAGCAGGCTGAGGCAGGAGGATGACAAGCTTAGGGCCAGCTTGGAAAACAAGTGCTCCCTCAAAGCTAATGAGTTAATGAATTCCTATCACCTTCTGTCGCTCTTCTTATTTTTTCCTCTGATATTTTATTGTTTTTATTGAGCTACATATATTCCTCCCCTCCCACCTCAAACCCTCTTTTAAAAGCCAAATGAAAGTTTCCCTGACTTTCAGTGATGGGTGGTGTTTCCGCATAGCTGCCCAAAGTGTTGGGAAGACCCGAGAAAGGACATTATTCCTTATTATCCATGACTACCTTAACTATAAGAAGTGTGTTATTACAAAGGACCTAAGCTGAAAGATTCTGGGATTTTTGTTTGGTTGTTTGGTTGGATTTGGTTTTTCGAGGCAGGGATTTCTATGTGTAGCTTTGGAACCTATCCTAAACTCGCTCTGTAGACCAGGCTGGCCTTGAACTCACAGAGAGTCATCTGCCTCTGCCTCCTGAGTGCTGGGATTAAAGGTGTGCTCCACCACCACTCAGCAAGATTCTGTATTCTTTTTTTTTTAATTGTTTTTATTGAGCTATTTATTTTCCTCCACTCCCCTCCCTTCCTTTCCCCGCCCCTTCTACCCTCTCTCATGGTCCCCATGCTCCCAGTTTACTCAAGAGATCTTGTCTTTTTTATTTCCCATGTACATTAGATCCATGTAGTCTCTCTTAGGGACCTCTTTGTTGTCTAGGTTCTCTGGGATTGTGATTTTATTTTTTTATTTTTATTTTTTTTTAATTTTTTGTTCCATGTCTAAAAGCCACTTCTGAGTGAGTACATATGATATTTGTCTTTCTGGGTCTGGGTTACCTCACTCAAGATGTTTTCTAGATTCATCCATTTGCTCACAAATTTCAAAATGTCATTAATTTTTTTCTGCTGTGTAGTACTCCATTGTGTAAATGTACCACATTTTCCTTATCCATTCTTGGGTCGAGGGGCATTTAGATTGTTTCCAGGTTTTGGCTATGACAAACAATGTTACTTTAAACACAGTTGAGCACATGTCCTTGTGGTACAATTGAGCATCCGTTGGGTATATATCCAAAAGTGGTATTACTGGGTCTTGAAAAAGGTTGTTTCTTATTTTTCTGAGAAATTGCTATACAAGAAATCCAAAGTGATTGTATTACCTTGCGCTCCCACCAGCAATGTGGAAGTGTCCCCCTTACCCTACAACCTCTCCAGCATAAGTTGTCATCAGTGTTTTTGATCTTGGCCATTCTTACAGGTGTAAGATGAAATTTCAGAGTTGTTTTGATTTGCATTTCTCTGATGACTAAGGACGTTGAGCATTTCTTTAAGTGTCTTTCAGTCATTTTAGATTTCGCTGTTGAGAGTTCTCTGTGTGAGAGGAACAAAGATCGACTGGTCAGTAAGCTCTAGGGATCCCTTTATTGCTGCCTCCCTGCACTAGAATTCTAGGCAAGTGCCACCATGTCCAGCTTTTTACGTGGATGCAGGGGATCCGAACTCAGGTCCTCATGTCTGCACATCAAGCATTCAACCATCCGCATCCCCAGCATCACCCTCCCTTATTTCTCTCTCTCTTTGATCTCTTTTACTGTAGGAACTTGTTGAGTCAGACATTTTTGAATTCCTGAAGTCTTTAAATGTGCTTGTATTACTTTTATAATAAGGCCAAATAAAATCCAAGAAAAAACATTTGAGGAAAAAAGTCTTCAAATATATAAAGGAGTTTATGCAACTTAACTTGACATCTGGAGAGAACTTTTCCCACTGTCTTTGTCTCCGGTGTGGAAACTATCGGGATGGCATTAAGAGTTTGGGTTTAGATGTCCAGCATGCCTGGATTTGCAGCCTGACTCTGCTGTCAAAGCTATGGTAAGGGCATGGGGACACCTCAAACTTGCTTTCTTCATTTGTGACATATAGTGGGGTGCATCCCAGTGCTCTTCTTTACAATTTGGAAACCCAGAAAGCTCTGAGAACAGATCACTTGGCCACAAAAATCTAACCTTAACTGGCATGGTCACTGTTTCACGTACACGAATATTTGCAATTTTGCAGTGGAAATATTAATTTTTTATTGTAAGGCACTTCCCAGAGTCTCAACTTTCAGGGTTGGAAAGATGAGATTGGATAGTAGGTCCAGCATCCTAGGGGTGTTGGGCTAAATCAGACTGTGCCTCGAGAATCCCTAGCAAACAAAAAGAGGTCCATGATGCTGCATGGCCACCACAGCACGGATGTCAGCATCTATTACAAGCTGGGCACCTTCTGCTTGCTTTCTTGCTGTGGGGGTACAGGAGACGGCTGAAGTGGCCCGTGTAATCAACAGGAGTAGATAGACATATCCAGCAGCCAACAATCTTGCCTCCTTTCCTCTCCCAGGTTTCTGGAATTCTTTGGAATTAGCCACATGAAGCAAAGTGCATGACCAGTTGCCTAAGTTAGGTTCTTATCACTGTGATAAAACTCCATGACCAAAATCAATTTGGAGAGGAAAGGGTTTTCTTGTGGGCATCTTACCACTCTCAGCGCACGGCTTCTCATGGAGGGAGTCAGGGTAGGGACTCTACAGGCAAGGGTTTGGAGGCAGGAACTGAAGCATAAGCCATGGAGGGATGCTGCTTACTGCCTTGGTTGCTGAGGCTTGCTCAGCCTGCCTTCTTATGGGACTCAGGACCACCCACCCAGGGGTGGCACCACCCACAGTAGCCTGGGCCCTCCCACCTCAATCTCTGCTAAAGAAAATGCCCCACAAAATTGCCTTACAGATATCTGGATGTAATCTGGATGTAGGCATTTTCTCAATTGAGGTTCCTCTTTCTAGATAATTCTAACTTATGTCAAGTTGACAGGAAAAAAAAAAAAAGAAGAGAGGAAGGAAGAAAACAGGGCACCAGGATACCTAAGCCATTGAAAGCAGCTAAGCAGCTGAAGAGACCAAAAAAAAAAAGTTTCATTTTCCTGACAAAGATTTTAATCTCAGAGACTCTTTACTCAAAATGAAATTGTAATGTATTTATGGCATATTTGTTCTACATTTTCAGTATTACCTTGTTTTGAGCTAAAACTAGCTCAGGATGTAATTTGTATATGTTCATGGTGTGTATATGTGTGTGTGTGCGCACTCGCATGTGTGATGTGTGTGCTTGTGTGTTTGGACGTAAGCTGAGGCTTACGTCTATCGTCATCCTCAATTGCTTTCAGCTGATATACTGAGGCAAATCCCACGCTAAGCCTAGAACTAGATTACCCTTTCCTCTCCCTGGGTTTCCCTGTCTGTGCCCCCCATATGCTTTAAAGGCCGGTGGACTTCTGCACTCACCAGGAATGCATGCTGGGATCTGAACTATGACCCTCACACCTGAACACCAAACACTTTGCTCACTGGGCCATCTCCCCAGCTCAGTAAGCATTTTTTTTTAAAAAAATTAAAATAAAATAAACGAATAGTTTTATACTTTAGGTAAAAACTCATAATTAAATTTCTCTTATAAAGTTTCTAATACCGCGGCACTATAATTGAATTAACAAAAAACCGATGCCGACTCGAGCTTTGCAGACGCCTACATAAGGCAAAAGCGGAGGTTCACCTGCACAACCCTAGGACTGTTGTTTCTTTTTCTTGGAAGAGCCCACAAGTCATAAATTCTGTTAGTGTGGGCATCAGCCAACTCCATTATTAACACTACCAAGGGGAATTTAAATGTATCATGTTATAGGATCAAAAGTTTCTCTCTCTGAATTGGTGCCAGCAACACAAAGAATTTCCAGACCCTTCTGTCCAACCACAGGCAGCAGGGACCTCTTCCCACCAGCCCTATGACTCACTCCCTGGTGGGGTGAAGGTCACTCGATGCTCTCCCAAGGCCGTGGCCCATATGCCTCCTGTGGTGAAGGGTTTCGTGTTCACAGTGTGAACCTAGAACCGCAGACCCTCACTAAAGCCTACAGGGACCTTCTTTGCCATTTCTCTCGCTTAATTCAGTTATGGAGGCTGCATCCTAGAAACCCGCTCTAGTGTTCTTGAAAGGAAGCCAAACTAGATCCTCCTGAAATAGATGGCTTCAGCATTTTACTCATTGGTCCAATGGCCTAATAGCCGGAAATGACTGCCTGCTAGGAGGGCTCCAGCCTCCTTGTACTTCAATGTATCAGGACCCTTGTTTGGGACCACGTGGGAAATGCTCACCGCAGTCTTGGGGCACATTCCTACATAACCTTGAGTTCCAATTTATGCTCCTTGTTAATCCATTCATTATCACCAAATCGCAGGGCGTCTTGCCAAGCCCACGGGCATGATCAGAGCTTGTGAAGTCAGGTCCCCCAGCCACATGAGTTCAATCGTCTCCTTAGTTCCCCGGCGCTACCCAAACCCATCATCAAGTGTGTTTTGTTTCACGTTGTTGCCATTTTCTCAATACAGGTATTGTTGAATAGGATTGTTTTTAATACCCGCTTTGGCTTAACTGTCGTTTGATCTTCATAATACAGTAAATCTGCAGACTAAATCGAAGCGAGTTCGGGAGAAGAGGAGAGGAAAACAGCAGGGAGGCCGCCTGGAGACATCCCTCTCCTTAGAATTAGAGATGAATAGATACAGAACCTGAATAGACAGCTCTAGTCTGCCTCTCTGAGCAGGAGACAGAGTCTTGCAGGCAGCGGTGGTCCAGCTTTGGGGATGAATCCACTTGGTGTAAACTGCTACATCAAATGAAAGCGTGAGAACAGAGCAAAAGAACAGCCTGCGTTTTGCAGGCAGCATGCCCTCCCCTGCCCTCACAGCTGTATGAAGGGTCACTGCTTCTTCCCCAAGCCTGGGTTTTGTTCTGGCCCGTAGGGTTCTGGTCCTAGAAAGGGATCTTTTTGGAAAAGTACAGTCTTAGGAGTCTGGAAGCAGGGCTTCGGGGTTGTACTTTACCTCAGCTATGACACCTATTTTTTTGTTGTTGTTCAATCCCATCTTCCCCGAAAGCTAGCGATATTAGGAAGCAAGTGTTAAAATACAGTCCTCAGCTCATAGTAGGTGTGCAGTCTCATCTTTTCTAAGAGTTGATGCCTCTGTGTAAGAGCTGTCTCTCAGTGGAGACCACAAGTCCTTTTGGGAACCCCGGGTGCCCTCAGTCTGGTCCCTGGCATAGGATTGCCCCCCCCCCCGTGCCCTGTCTCAAGCCGAATAGAAGCCCCCCTGCTTTTGCAAGGTGGCAGTTGCTTGGTCTCTGGACATCCCTGAGAAGTGGATGCATTTAAGGGCCACAGTGCTTCCAAGGACGGGGGACTTCAGCTACTCTCAGGCTTCCATGACTGATAGGAAGTTATCTTCTGCCCTGGCAGCCCTGCTCCTCTAGCACCACTGAAGCCCATCTTCTCATTGCAGGAAAGCCACAGATGCACGCGTGAGGCTGTGCTCAGCATTGATCTCAAGCCTTCAAGGTGTATCAGCAAGGTGGGGGGAGGGGGAGTGCTGATGCGTGGGCTGGAGGTGGAGGCGACAAGGATGTCTGTTGGCATTCACAAAGGGAATCATGGACGCTGTGGGGGGGGGGGATCTCCTTAGCCTCTGTTTACCATGGTGGGTAGCCACGGGGAAGAGAGGGGGCGGGGTGGGAAAAGGAGACAATAGAATCCTGTGTTGCCTGCTATAAAAGTCTGCTTTCCCAAACGATGTGGCAAGCTGCTCAGAGCACTGCTCAATTAGCCCCAGTGCTTAAAGGAGGGTCTCCCTGCAGCTGTTGGTGGCGGGCAGAAGTGGAGGCGGGCAAGGCAGCTCTCCACAGCTCTGGGACAGCGGGGAGGCAAACCTGCCGGATTCCGAACTGGGAGAGACGGGGGGAGGGAAGCAAAGAGATGCAGGTCCCTGTTTCTTGGACCTAAGGCCTTGGAGGAGGTTAAGGAGCTGTTCTGGAGCGAGGCATTGCCTGGCAGACCTCGGAGGAGGTGGCCAGAAAAGTGAGTGCGCGCTACTCTTGAGCAGAGAGTGACCGACATATGGAACGCGTTATCTGGAGGGGTTACAGTCTGAAGGAGTTCCTAGGGGTTTTCAGGGGGTGGGGTGGGGGAAGGGAGCCTCTGGAAACTCAAGGAGCTTTCTAAACAAAAGGAATTTGAGAAGGCTTGGGGAAATAATGAGAAATGCAAACTTGACCCAGAGTTTTCTTGTATCTCTCTGGCTTTTCTTCTGCCCCTGCCGTTGTTTTCACATTTCCAGTTCCTGGGACCCAGGAAGGCCCCTGCATGCCTGTGTCTTGTTCAGTGTGGACAGCACAACTGGCCTGGGGGTAAGAAGGACCCTGGAACAGTCTCACTCCTTTGTGCTAAAGGAAAAGGGAGCTTAACCTTAGAGCCTTGAGGACAGGCAGGCTGCTTGAAGTGGATTGGCCCTAGGGACGGCTTTCATACAAGAGCAAACTGGTGTCCCCTGGGATGTGGGAAAGCCCCACCCAAGAACTCACTGGATTGGGAGGGATTCCAGGTAGGAACCTCGAGCACCTAACTTCTGCCCTCTCAATGTCCTCTTCAAACATATACCACACAAATACATACAGACACACAGGCCTACATACATACATACACAAACGCGCATACACACATGCTTATTCAGACACACACTACACAACATGCACCACACACACACATTCTCATGCATATATCACACACATACACACAATTTTAGATACATATACCACATACACAAAGACTTCTATACTATATACATGGGAATTCAGAACCTACCCATGCAAATACATGTCCAATATACTCACAGATTCACTCTCACACACCGACATCTATGTACGACACTGTTACACACGCACCATACACACAGAGATAAACACTCACATAGAAACACACATACATGCATCCCCCCCCGACACACACACATCACACAGAAAGACGCTGCCTGTCTGTGTCCCAGTGTGCATGTATTCCCCTAGACCTCCCAGCCTTGGATTAGCGTCCTCTTGTCTGCTCTTGAGAAGAGCTACAGAGGACCTGCGCACCATGGCTTTCCCACTGGGCTTCTTCATTCGTTCCTATGGTTCCTGGTCTGGGTACCCTGCTGCGTCTTCAGAGCCAGCGGCTGTGTCTCTGGAGCTAGGAAGAAACTGTATAGTGTGGAGCTTGGGTGATGGTTTGTGTCAACGGTGGCAGAGTAGAAGAATTGCAAATCTGAATATCCCTCTGGAAGAGTAGTGGTTGAGATTTTGTTGGTGCTGTTTCTCATCACCCTCTGCCCCGAGTCAAGTAGCAAAACACTTGTCTAGGGGACTTTGGGAAGACTGAAAAACTGAATGTCCTGTTCAAAAAGAAAAAAAGCCTTTCTTTACAAACATGCACATACACACACACACACACACACACACAATTCCCTCTTCTATGGCGACTACTTTGTGTCAAGTTGTTCAAAATCATCACAACTTCACCTGGATACAGAAGGAGGGGACGTATTTACCATCATGAACAGGAACAAGTGTCAAAAATCTACTGCCGTGTTTTAAAATTAGCAACATACTTGTGCAAGGATCTGGACAGAATGTGTGTTCTCTTTTCCTTTCTTATTTTATTTTGTGTATGCTTTGCCCTCGTGTGCTGAGTGCCTGCTCTGTCTTCTGTAAGAACACCAGTGCTCCTCGCTGCTGAACTTCTTGTAAAGACTGCCACTTACTGCTGTTGGCTGTAGCACGGGACCCCCTGTCTATGCTGAAGCTTTGTTCTGTCTGCTATAGCAGGGAACCCTGTCTATGCTGAAGCTGCCTCCCTCAGCCTATCCAGGGGTGTCTCCTGAGACCAGCAGCCTGTGGTCACCCTGCACCATGTGCTTTTTCTCAAAAGGCTGTGCATGCTGTTCCCCATGTCAATGGCAGAGGACTGGGATGAAGAGAGCCCCTTCAGGAAGAGTGGCGTCTTCTAACATGAGAAGGATGATTGCCTGGAGTTCACTGAGCAGCATAGAGATCAAAGAGATGAAAAAGCTATCGACTAGGCGAGGAAGCCATCCAGAATGTAGAAAGTGGATAAGAACATGCAGACTTCCAGAGCATGGTGGGGGGTTCTGTGTCATAGATGTAGCACAAACTGCTTGGCTACCTCTGTGGCTAGGTCAGTGCACTTTCTCACATAGTATTATACATTATATGCTGTTTGCATTCACCTGTGGCCCCATGCTCCCACCTTAAGAAAATTTTGCTGGCTGGCCATGAGTGGTTTTCTTCCCATGTGTGCTGTTTATGGCCCTGGACAGTCAGCACAGGGCTGGTTCCATGGGCTTTCCACTGACTATTTTGCTTTACATTAGCCAGGCACTTTCCCTCCATACCCATCCTGTTATACAAGAATCCTAACAGATGATCGTGCCAGTTCCTGCCTCCATGTCTTCAAGAAGACAGAAAACTAGGGCCAGAAAGTGAGGCTAACAATAGGCATCACTTGATCTGGGGAGGAAGCGACTGGGGATTCGCATGGAACAACAGAAACACTGGGTGTTCCATTAAGAAAATTTTAGACATTCTTAGTTCAAGAATTCCAGGGCTGGACAGATGACTCAGTAGGTAAAGTACTTGCTTTGCAAACATGAAGGTATGTATGTATTTGAATCCCCAGAATCCATATAAATGTCTGGTGGCTATGGTGGCACTTGGAAGGCAGGGCTGGAATCCCTGAGCAAGCTGGCTGTCTAGACTAGCCAAGTCAGTGAATCTCAGGCACAAGGCAAAGGATCTACTTCAATATACAAAGTTGAGCATGATCAAGATAGGCATTCTTTATCATTCTGTCTCCATACATATAAGCACACACATTCATGTGTACCCACGCACCTATGAGCATGGATACATGTGTATGTGCAATACTTATGCCTTCAAAATTAGCAATCAAAACCTAAGATCTGTGGGCCACTAAGTTGGGCTTAAGGGACTCTAGAAACCACACTGAAATTATTTTACAAAATGTTTCCTTTGCGTATCTGTGTATGCATTTCAAGTCCCCCAAGTCTTCATCTTTAATCACAGTTCTGAATCATGTCCACCTACATTCTTAACCAAGAATGAGTAGGCCTTCCATATAGTGTTTAGAAAAGTGCGTGTTGATGGGGATTGTCACCAGTATTGGGGGACATGACAGGTAGTTAGCAGGTGGGAATCCAAGTTTCATGTGTATGGAATACCAGCTGACCTGCCTAAAATACAAGCAGCATCCCTGTTGGAGGAACAACCAGGAACTGAGACACCTTCCCACCACCAGTTCATCAATGATTCACTCTCAGCCCCAAAGCTAGTTAGTGGCACATATTAATCAAAGCATGAGACATGCTCAAGTCCACATATTTTAATTCTCATCTCTTACATACTGCAATCTCTGAAAACCGAGAGTCCAGAATATATAGCCTCAGAAAATCTAGCCCATCTGGGTGCTGAGGATTGAACCTGTGACTTTGCATGTTGTGGGCAAGCATCTACCACTACGTCAGATCTGCAGGCTGGGTCCTTTTGCACTTGGTGTTCTTTATCGTCGAAAAAGGAAAGGGATACTTTAACTCTGAGAAATGAAAGCACAAGCCCGTGACACTACAAACTACAAGTTGAACAAACACTCTTTCCAGCCAGTGTGAATTAGGGATGCCAGCCTCAGCCTGTGGAATGTCCTCTTGACACTTCGGGGGGACCCTGTTAGAGTGTCTCTTTTCTCTAACCATGGAACAAAGCATTGGAAACATCGTGGGGTTGCTGCCAGTTTGCTGTGAAGAAGTAACAGGTGCCTTGGATTCGGAGCTAAGTGGGAGGAATTATGCAATATTAGCTGAATGTTAGGGCAGTGAGGTCAGAGAGATGGCTGTTTAAATCCCAGCTCTGTGTCTCAATTGATGTATGAGCTTTGGGCAAAATTATTTAATCCCTCTGAGCCTCAGTTTCCTCGACTGCAAAGTGGACATAACAATCGTATCTAGAAGGATTAATTGAGATAATCCACGCAAAGTGTCTCACACAGTCTAGCATGTGGGAAGGCTCACCAAAGGTTAGCAGTTATTACAAGTGATTATTGTGACTTGTGTCTGTGATTAAACACAGCTTTGAGTTCAGTGTGTTTGTGCCAAAATTGCTTTCAGAGGAGAAACTCTGGGCTGATTTTTTTTTTTTTTTTGAGTCTTGCCCTGCTGCCCAGAAAGTCTCTAGACGGTCTGGGATTGGAGTCATAATGTTTAGTAAGTGCCTGCCTCGCACTCCAGCTTGGATGAAAGACTGGTTATCTTCCTGAGCACATGCCCCGATGTTACTGGGTGAGCGGGTGAGAACAGACCCATAAAATCACCAAATAGACACCTCCCCTGCTTCTGCCTGTTGGATTGTAAAAGTGTTCCAATGAATGATGGTGGCCACAGTGAGTATAAAGAGAGACTGCCACCAAATGAAAAGAGAGCTACTAGGCAGACTGAAAGATGATCGGGACTGCCATGGTCTTCAAAGTTTCCTAGCAGTCAGCATCCTACCTAAGATAACCACAGACCAACACCTCACTATGGCATGTCCCATCCTCATGGAAGGAGTCTGGCCTTGGGGTAAGGGAGATCTGTGAGGGGCTGTGCTTGGGATTAGCCACGTCACCAAGCATAGAGGAGAAAGCCTGCCATCTGACCACGTTTCCTACAGCCAAGTACTCTCAGGGCCAAACCAGGATGGTTTCTTGATCCTACACTTCCTTCTGCCACTATGGTTGAATGCAGAAATCAGGATGGGCATGGCCAAGCCAGCTGTGGTCTTGGTTTAGAAGAGAGGACAGGAGTGTGCATTGAACAGAAGCCATACCTTGGCAATTCCCTCAGGCGGCTACTTCATTCTTTGGATTCGAGGCCTATCATTTGCTGAGTAGACAAGAGTCCAGAGCTTTATTATGATTTATCTCAGTATTATACATTGTGATATAATTCATTGTAATGATTACAAAGCCATTTCTCAGCTGCCACTGACTTGTGATAGTATCCCTAACACTTGCCCACATCCAGAGGATCGGCTCAAGCCTAATGCAAGCACTAGGCATAAATTTAAATCAAAAGTATTGATTTGGGAAAGGTTATCTTCTGAAGCTAAAGTCAGTCTCTAGTTCCTACTTTCTTTCAGCTGTTGGGCACAGCCCCTATCCTCTTGTGTCTTAGCCCTTAGAAAATGGAGTTAACACAGACATAGAAAATCGTCTTCCAAATCAACAAGTACCAGAGCATTAAATGAGTTGAGAAAGCCTAACTAGTGATGGGTAGGTAGTTCAGTTGGTAGAATACTTGCCTAACTAGTGATGGGGAGGTAGTTCAGTAGGTAGAGTACTTGCCTAGCTAGTGATGGGAATGTGGTTCAATTAATAGAGTACTTGCCTAACATGTTCAAAGCCCTGAAAATGATCCCCCAACACGACATAAATCAAGTGTGGTACCACAGAGCTGTAAACCCTACACTTGGGAGGTGGAGGCCAGGAGATCAGAAGTTCAAGGTCACCCTCAGTGATGGTGAATTTGAGGCCGCTGTCTTAAAGACAAGGAAGAAGGAAGGAAGGAAGGAAGGAAGGAAGGAAGGAAGGAAGGAAGTAGAAAAATAGCCTAATTATAAGCCATCCATCCTTATCAAGAGGGCGATACCATTTGTACATGTGTTCACAGTCCTATGAATGCAGCGTGTCTGTGAAAAGTGGCAGCCAGCGTGTCTAAACCAGAGCAAGATTTACTAGAGAGGCCTGGTATGACCAGTAGCTGGGTGGACTCATTTTCTCTACAATCTCTTTCTAGTCCACTCTCTGACCATGAAAAGAGCCATACAAAGAGTAATGTAACCAAGAGCTTCCTGGGGGCTCCTATAAGCCTACCAGCGCCCTTCAGAGCTTCTGCCAAGATGGGGCCAAGTGAGAGGGCTCCTGGCCTGGGAGTGCACATCCTACCTTCCTGCTCAGTGCTGCAGTGCGCATTGTTTTGACATGTGCATACCTTCAATTTCACGTTGCCTGAGGGCCTGAGGAAGGTGTGCTCCCCAAGCATCTGCACACAACAAACTCCCGGCTTTCACCTCCTCCCCACAGTTAGCTTTCCCAGGGGCAGGGACAGAGATACAGGTTCCTAGTCCACAATGAGGGTTCTGTTTCTCTCAGCCTGTTCTTGGGCAGACCAGTTTGTACAGTCAGAGATGGGTCAACCTTCTGAGGGTCTCTGGTTTGTTTTGGCTCAGACTGGCATGTGCCATCTAACTTCACTTGGCTGTGATCTCTGTTGCCACTGGGAAATTAGCATCCCGTGAACCAAGAAACTCTTTTCTTATCTCAGACCTTAGACCCTGGGATAATCGTCTACCCTGTCAACCAGTTTCCAAATTCTTACTTTTAAGTGTTGGGGCTTCTTATTACTGTTGTGTGTGTGTGCACGTGTGTGTGTGTGTGCGCGTGTGTGTGTGTGCACGTGTGTGTGTGTGTGTGTGTGCGTGTGTGTGTGTGTCAGGATTATCACCTTTGCATCTGAGGCTGATTTCCAACTCATCCTCCTCCTGCCTTGGTCTTCAGGGTCCTGGGATTGCTGGCATGAGCCACCATGCCTGACTAGTGTAAAATTTAACAAGGAACAGTCATGCAGAACCTGATCTTAAAGAACAGGCTAAGAATCCACTTTCGGGCCCGGGCCAGCCTGCCCTCACTGGCTCGTGCTGACCTGCCTAACTCTCAGGGACACCCAGAAGAGTTCCCACCAAACACAGGCAGAGAGCATGCCTTGTCTTGATCGCTGATGTCGCTTGGTTTTCTATGAATGCCTATAGCAGTCCTCTGTATCTTCCCAGGCTAGTCCCTGGACTGTTCTTTGATCACAGCTCTGTTCCTTACCCAAGTCTTGGTTTCTGTTTTTAAGTTTTTATTTTTGCATCCCTCTATGGTGCTGTGAAAAGGAACAATACCAGGTATCAGAGCATGCCTATGTCGAGAGTGATGAGTGTCATCTCATTATCCCAGCGCTAGGATACTGAGGGTTTTGGAAGACACATAAGCATGTAAGATGGCCACGCCAAATAACTTCCTATTTCCTCCTATTGGGGAATCCGATGTTTCTTTAATCAGTAATAATCACGCAATCCCACTATTAACAAACTTGTAAATGATCTGAGTGATGGGGTGGCATCTTTCAACTGTTACATGGAAGAGTTGCTCCTTATTGGACACTGTAAGGCAGAGAGTACCTGGCTCCTCTCCAGAGCTGTGCTGAGACTGAATAAGGATAGTACCGGTGTCACACTAGACTGGAAGGCAGAAGGTGCTGTGGACACTCACACAGCCCCATGGATGTGAGTTCGTTTCTCATTCACTCTTATACCAACTCCAAGTTCCTTCCTTGTTGATTCTGGATTCCTCCTCCCTCCAGAGAGCTGGCCTGCGTGTTTTCAGTTTGAGTTTTTCTATTTCCAGGTTGCCCATTCCCATGGATGCTCAAGCCTAACTGTTCTCATCAGCATCTTCAGAGCCTTTCCTTTAGATGTCAACTGTGTATTTAAATTAATCTGCCTCTCTTCCCCATCCCTGTTCCCAGTTCCCTAAGAACATTAGTAGACAGCTTTCTCTAGAGGCTCTGTCAGAGTCTCTCTCTGGCCAACCTCATTGTCTTGTCATAGGTCAGAGCATCTTTGTGTGACTCTGTTGACTCATTCTGAAGCCAGAGGACCCATGAGCAGAACAAAGCCAGGGTGAATTAATGTGCGGTTAGGAAGTGGGGAACAAGCTGGGCCTTTGCTATGGTCCTGATTTCATGTTTCCGCCACATTCCTTTCCTTTTTATCATTTAACTTGAAATCCACCACTTTCCCATCGCTCCTCTGTCCACTGCCTGTACGAGATATGAAAGCTATCTGGCAGAACACAGCCCTAGAGGCCCTGAGCCTTAGTCAGAGGCCATATCACAGAGGCAGAAGTCCTACGGCGAATTAGACCCATCTGGGTACAGCTGGACAGCTTCGTCTCTAACCCCAGCCACAACAATGCACTTGCTTCCAGAGGACCATGGGTGTGTAAGAAATAAAAAATCTCTTGGATTTTCATATTGCAGTGTTGTCAAATTGAAAGCTGGTGTCAGGCTGATCTTCTCCTTTCTGAGGAATGCCAATGTCACCTCTTTATCTTCTCTGAAGCCTTCCGGGTTTTCAGAGATGGCTGCAACCCTAGGACATGAGGTGGCATGCCCAGTGCTCTGACCCTTACAACATTCAACCTCTGCAAGAATCGGTGACCTCCAGAGGGACTGACTTGCAAAATCCCGGGTCCAGAAGGGATAGGCGCCAACTGGCTTATTTATTTTCATGAGTAATGGTTTCATAAGAAATACAGAGAGGAGGAAACAGAAGTGGTGGCCTCAAATCCCTAGAAACTCGTTTTATGGCTGAGACATCTTTGGGAGGTACTTAACCTGCTGGACAGCAGCTGTTGTGTCTGCACTTAACTCTTAGAACGTGCAAGAGTAGGGAAGGAAAAGAGGCCACAGATGCAATCTCGAGGAACATGAGCCTGGTGTGCTCAAACCCTAGTTCTCCTGCTTATTATTTATTTAACCACACTCCTCAGTTTCCCCAGAATGGGTTATATGAAACTACTTACCTCAGTGGGGTGGGTCTCAGGATAAATATATCACAGATATTAATCTCTGACTCCTGGCATTTTTATTGTTGAGGGGCTCACCATAAATGTACTCCACACACGCCAATCACCATGGTAAGCAAGAGAAGTCGGACTTGGACAGACACTTATCACACGGTTTTTCTCACATCACAGAGATGTGCAAACAGAAGGGTTGGCACTTGGGAGTGGACAGATAAAAGTAATGAGAAGTGACTATGCTCGGAGTCCGTGGCATTGGTGGATAAGAACATCATAATGAAATCCATCACTTTGTGCAATGACTGACTGTATGCAAGTCTAGTTGTTCTGGTTTTTTTGTTTGTTTGTTTTGTTTGTTTTTTATCTATGGACGACAAGACTGGTTTGCAGGTGTGTAGTCAGGAGTCGGCTCCTGGGTGGGAAAACTGGTCCTCGGGAGGTGAAGCCCCCTCTGCAAGGGCCAGCCCAGATATAGGCTGTTGTCTCCAGTCCTCTACCGCCTCGTGGCCCAGCTCCCTTTCCCATTTCAGTCGCTTGCTGAGTACCCAGAAATCCTCTGTATGTGTTGTAAACTGAGCCAAAAAGAGGGAATCAGAAATTGCTCTCTTTTGAGTATTTTGAAGGATGGTGAAACCTTGTTAGGAATGTTGCTCCAGGGACTGAGAAAACACCATATGTGGGAATGCATGGCTGAGCGAGGAGAATAGCGTGCGCGCGCTGGGGATGGGCACTAGGGAGAGGGTAGGAAGGGGGTTTTACTGAGGTCTTTAACAGGTCTTTTTCTAATTATAGCCAAGAAGAGCCTGGGGACTATGGCCTGCTTCAGAGCCAAGGCCTCTATTTTCTTTGGGAAAAGAAGGCAGAGTTGATTGGCTTCCAATCCAGGCTTGGCAGAAGCCCACGCAGGATTTCAAGCCAGTAAGCAGTGCCTTGGGTAGGACTTGATGGGTGTCGGTGCCCATTCAGTCAGCAGATCCTGAAGCTCTGCAGCGATGCTGAGCTCCAGGCTGGGCTTGTAGGATTAAATAGACAGGCTTCCCCATGGTGGAGGAAGAGACAGACTGCTAATAACAGCCGTAGACGGTTGCTGAAGCTGAACCTTTTCAGATGACTGTGAGCATTCCATAAGGGAAAGCAAACTCACTGTTGTGCCCGGCATGTCTGACACTGCTCTCCTGTTTCCGTTCCCCATGCTGGGCAAATAATCCCCTAGGGAAACTCCTACCCCAAGAGACACGGAAGGAAGTGAAGGAAGTCTGACCGGAAAAGGGCCAGAGATCACACTTCGCCTCTCCTCATGGCCAGGAAAATCACAAACCTCACTTCCTACTTCCTGCACTTGCTTCCTTCATCTCCTGTCCCTGTGTATCCAATTCATGGGGCTCCTTGTCTCCCACAACCAGCATGGCTGGCCAGAGCTCCAAGCATGTGTAAGCAGTGACAATTGGGAGTGACCATGCTGGTACAGACGGCTGGGAGCCAGATGTAGAAAGAGAAATTTTCCAGACGTTTGGTCTTCTGTATGTACATGCAACAGAGACGGGCATGCAGCCCGCCTGTTATTATGGACAACTCAAGTTCATGTTCCACTTCCGTTTCTAGTACACTCTGTGTGTGCCTGCTCGTGCCCTTCCCGTTACGTGATTATGAAAAAGCCTTGTCGAGCTTGAGGAAGAATCGGGTGTCCTCTAACCCCTGATGCTACCTAGCAGTCCATCAGGCTTCAGTATCTAGGAGTCTCTGCAACCCGGAATGTGTTGCTTTGGAAAATTCTTGCCCCAGTATTCTTGGGATTGCTTTCTCCAAAAACGAAGAAAGGTAAGAAGGAAGGAAAGGAGGGAGAGAGGAAGGAAGAAAGGGAAGGATAAAAGGAGATTTCCAAAATGGAGTCCAGAGGATGCCTGCTGGGAGTTGAGCAAGTCTTGCAGACAGTTTAGAAACACTTCCTGACCACGTCTGGCATACTCTCAGGACTCCCTCCCGGGTGGATTGATGGTAAGGAACGGTGTGGAGGAGGGGCTGGCTGAGGTCCACGCTACCTTCCACGGGCCTGTGAAGGATGCTTGACCTACTAGAGTACCATTTGGAGGACAGACTGACAGAACGGAAAGGAAGCGTGTTGCTCTTGCGGAAGGCAGTTGGAGAGCGTCAGAGAAAAGCCAGCTTAGGAAGCCAGCGGCCAGGAGCAGGAAGAGCTTTAATGTAAGTGGTCATGAAAATGGCAAGGACGGAAGCCTTGCCGGTAAGTCACAAAGCTTGCAGAGAAACAGTGAATCAGGTTAGAGTGGGGGTCGTGAGAGCAGAACAGCCGATGGGAAACGGGAGCAGGGGGCAAAGACACCGCCCCACCTCCTCTTTCTCTTAGCGCTGTGTACAGTACTGGAGGCTGTACCTGGAATTTCTCTCAAAGGCCCAGATAGTCAAGGTTTGGTTCTGGCTCCGCAGGTACCGAGAACTTGCAAGAGGCCTTCATAGCGCTGGAGACATGTCCTGGGATAGGGCTCTCTCCTCCTCCCCTCCTTCGTTTTTTCTTTTGCTCCAGACCATGGTCAATTTTTTTTTTTTTTTTTTACTTAAGCACACTCTTTTTGACTGTGTCACTAGAACCAAAGCACGAGGCCAATTCATCACGAACTGAAGCCTCGGAAGCCGTGAGCCAACAAATCTCTCCTTTTCTTTATATATTGATCCTCTTCAGTATTTGGTATAGTAGTTGATGAGCAAATCAGCAAAGGTACGAGGTCAAATGTGCTTTCGTTTTTAAAAGTTGCTTTCATTTTTATTTATATGTGCATGCATGGGTGTGTGACACATGTGTTCTGGTGTCCATGGAAGTCAACAGAGGATGTTAGCTCCCCTAGAATTATAGTTACCTGCAGTTGTGAACCACCCAGCATGGAAGCTGGACCGGAACTTAGGTCCTCTAGGAGAACAGCAAGCACTTTTACCTCCAGAGCCAGTTTTCCAGCCCTCAATAGAGCTTTTGTTGTTGTTGTTGTTGTTGTTGTTTTGTTTTGTTTTTGTTTTTGTTTTTTTCCAGACAGGGTTTCTCTGTAGCTTTGGAGCCTGTCCTGGAACTAGCTCTTGTAGACCAGGCTGACCTCTAACTCAGAGATCCACCTGTCTCTGCTTCCCAAGTGCTGGGATTAAAGGCATACTCCGTCACTGCTTGGCTCAATAGGGCTTTTCTAGCAGTAGCTTTGGCTTCAAAATTCATGCTACCATCCCAAAGACTTACTTCTTAATCCAAGTCCATCATACCATCCAATACCCAGCTTGCCAAGTCGTCCTCATAATCACCTTGCCCACCTCGGTGTGGCCTTTTACTTTACATGAGAGGCCCTGCAAGAACAGATATTACCCCTGATGTGCTGCCCTGTGAGCGAGGATGCTCATGTGTCCAGGACAACCTGGTAAACTGTCCTTAGATAGACTCCCAGTTTCACATAATCTTCTTGCAGCTGTATGGGGGCAAGGGTGGAAGCTGCGCATGCTGTTTATCTTGTGGTCTTGAAGTCTCATTTCGTTAGGTTTGCAAGATTGACGGAAATGTCCCTTTTCTGCAGAGCGGGAGGGAGATGAATTCCCCTGTGGGAACCATTTTCCTGGGACAACACAGTTCTTGGACTGGTGTCTAGGGCAGGCAGCCATGTTAGAATCCTTTCTTGGCTTTGCCTTTGAAGGAATCAGTCATCCTAAGAGTGGTTCCCAGGGGAGGAAGATGGTCCCCTTATTCACAGAGGCAGGCCAGGAACCAGCGGGTAGACAGTCAGGTTAATGACTGGACCTTTGTCATCCTTTGGGGATGAGAGAAGAGATGAGGAGGTAGCTGTTTGGTAATTCTGGAGACAGGCTCCTCAATGAAGATTCATAATCAAAACTTCTTTTCCACAGCCTGTGCCAACCTTGTTTGTTCCTTTTGTTTTCCCCCTGGATTCTGTAAGATCTTTCTGAAAATACCAACACTGAACCAAGGGAAGGATTTTATTTTCCGTGTGAAGACAGAACTCTGAAGAGAAAACACCCATGGGGCCGCTGGGGTGGCAGCAGCGGTGATTAAAAAGTGGATGCTCTGGGTGTGGGATGAGGGAACTGCCAGGTCATGGTCACCAGCTCAGCTGGCTTTCCACCTGAGAGTCTCCCCCTTGGGCTAACCTCCGGGAAACATGGGCTTGGCCCTAGCACAGGAGAGGTGTGTGAGGAAGATCTCCAGATCGCTCTGCAATTCCACAAGGACTCTCCAGGAGCCCTGTGCTGAGATTCTGTTATGGCAACAGAAGAGAGCGGTGGGTTAAAGAACCATTTCAGGAGGGAGGTGGTGGAATCAGATGGAGGACTACAAAAAGAAGTAAATAGAAACTAAAAATCCTTAGGAGGAAAAAAAGGAACTAAAATCAACCCTTGCTTCTCAGAGGAGGTAGAGCCGTTCATTTGAGTTTTGTTTTGCTGGGTCTCTCTTTTTGGCAAAGGGTGCTTCACAGAGCTGTGGGTTTTAGGGTTGATGGATAAGAGGGGTGCACTGGTGACACAAGGCCTTCTGGGAGCTAACAGAGCACCTTGGCACTTAGGCCCTCTCAGCAGGTGCCCGGTGGCCTTGTGTTTGTTTCCAAGGACAGGAGGAGCCAGGAATGAGCCTCTCTCTAATGCCGCACTATAAAAACAGCAGACCCAATGGCCAGCCTCAGTGTGTCCTCCTGGAAGGCCCTACAGGCTAGAATTGGACCGATAGCACCACATGTCTTGAGGAAATTACAAGGCCTTGGACTGAGAAAGCAGTACACGGATGCAGTCCGCAGTGTGGCCTCAGTAGGGTGGGCCATGTATCTTTCCCAAGGTCAAGGGACTTGTCAGGATGTCACCGGTGCACAGCAGGAGGCTGGGGAGCAATGCAGACATCTGATGTAGAAACAACTGGTGCTGTCAGTCTAGAAAGCAAGCCATCCAGAGCCCGGTGGTGCATTCCCCAGGATTTCTCAGGGGCTGGGGGAGGAAGCTGCCCCTTCTAAATAAGCAGGAAGGAGCTGGGCTGCTTCCTTAAATGGTGGTGCCCTCTCGTTTACTCTCAGAGATGTCAGCCTCGGGCAGTTGACACCTGAAAGACCCGGACTCTCGCAGCCAGCCCTTAACACCTGTGTTTCCTCTTTGCAGATCTTACAGGTGAACAAGGTGATGTCCATCTTGTTTTATGTGATATTTCTCGCTTATCTCCGTGGCATCCAAGGTAACAACATGGATCAAAGGAGTTTGCCAGAAGACTCGCTCAATTCCCTCATTATAAAACTGATCCAGGCGGATATTTTGAAAAACAAGCTCTCTAAGCAAATGGTGGATGTTAAGGAAAATTACCAGAGCACCCTGCCCAAAGCGGAAGCCCCCAGAGAACCGGAGCAGGCAGAATCCACCAGGTCGGAATTCCAGCCCATGATCGCAACGGACACAGAACTACTACGACAACAGAGACGCTACAATTCGCCCCGGGTCCTGCTCAGTGACAGCACCCCTTTGGAGCCCCCTCCCTTGTATCTCATGGAGGATTATGTGGGCAACCCGGTGGTAGCCAACAGAACGTCCTCACGGCGGAAACGGTACGCGGAGCATAAGAGTCACCGAGGAGAGTACTCGGTGTGTGACAGTGAGAGCCTGTGGGTGACCGACAAGTCCTCAGCCATTGACATTCGGGGACACCAGGTCACAGTGCTGGGGGAGATCAAGACCGGCAACTCCCCCGTCAAACAATATTTTTATGAAACGAGATGTAAAGAAGCCAGGCCAGTTAAAAACGGTTGCAGGGGAATTGATGACAAACACTGGAACTCTCAGTGCAAAACGTCCCAGACCTATGTCCGAGCACTGACCTCAGAAAACAACAAACTCGTAGGCTGGCGCTGGATACGAATAGACACTTCCTGTGTGTGTGCCTTGTCAAGAAAAATTGGAAGAACATGAATTGGCATCTGTCCCCACATATAAATTATTACTTTAAATTATATGATATGCATGTAGCATATAAATGTTTATATTGTTTTTATATATTATAAGTTGACCTTTATTTATTAAACTTCGGCAACCCTTACAGTATATAAGCTTTTTTCTCAATAAAATTCGTGTGCTTGCCTTCCCTCAGGCCTCTCCCATCTGTTAGCCTTGTTCTGTGACCGGGCTCTTGGGAATCCTTCTGTAAAAACCTGTGTACACCAGTATTTTGCCTTCAGTATTGTCAAGGCCATGACTGTGGTTTTAGTAAACTTCTTAAAATCAGACGATGTCAGAGTTGTGTATAAACAGAGTTCTATCCCCCTTCTGGTGTGTTCCACGTTGGATTAATGAATTAAGAGAACCGCTAAGGCCTCCGTTGAAACGGTACCTTGTAACCCGCGGCTTGGCATTCTCCTCTGGACAGCTAGCTCACGATCAGGTCCTCACTTACTCTTCCCAGCTATGGAGCCTGCCAATTAGAGCTGTGGTCTGCGCCAATAATAACGAACCTGGCACTTTTACTTTTCAGCACATTTGTTGTTTGGGGATTGTGTAAGGGTTGGAATATTTTTTTTTTCTTTTCATTTGGCTTTGGTTTTGTTTTTGCTTTTGGTAAGTGGTTTTTATCCTTTTAGACAGGGAGGAAAAAATTGCCTAACTATTCCTAACAGCTTTTATGTGCAGTGTGTGTGTGTGTGTGTGTGTGTGTGTGTGTGTGTGTGTGTGTGGTGGTGGTGGTGGGGTTCAAACTGTAACAGAAAAATTATAGATCTACCCAGGAGCAAACTGAAATGGCTCATGAATAATCCATATACAGAAGATAAATGTACTCATTAAAGATTCTCTTGGCCCAGGGACTTTGCCATGAGCAGTTGTAAATGGGTAGGCTTGGGAGAAAGAGCTGGTTCAAACTCCAGCCCCTCCCCTATGACCTTGCAAAGGGTTTGAAGACTACCAGAGCCCGGGTTTCCTGGGGATGCAGTCATTCTGAGATTCCCAGGATTGCTGACAAGTCAGTCAAGTCCCCATTATAAACTTAGTAGCCGGAGGTAGGCCTCTGAGAGTGTCGTGGCCTTGTCCATTGCTTCCTTCTTTCCAGGGTATTGCGGTCAACCCTGTATCACTGTTACTTGATGCACCCAGGAGACGCAAACGGTCCACACGCAAAGGACTTTCTTGGTGCCTGCTGAGTCTTGGCAAGGGATCACTGTGGTGATAACCTCTGGTCCTTGTGAGAATAGGGACATTAGTGAGGCCTCACCCCAAAGAGTTTCTTGATGTCCTGTTCCCACGGTGACATAGTTCATCCTGTTGGGGCTGCAGCATAAGTACTCCGGAGGTACAGAGGTCTACCGCTCCAGCTCGGAAGCTCCTCTGACAGCCCTAAAGCCTGCTGCATGCCTACTCTGACCTGGGTTGCTCTGCCTCAGTTTAAGGCCTACGTGTGCTCTCTCTCCAAGGCCTCTAACATAAACAGAGAGAAGACGTGTCCTCCATATGACATGAGCGTTTGAAACACAGGCAGCAAATAACAACTGTGATTAAAAACATCATCTTATATACAATTCTGGGTCCTAAAGTGTGGATAGAAAACAAGAAACCTACTATGTCTCCGCAATGCACTGGGCACTTTTAAAGACAGTTGATATTATTTGTCAAAAAAAAAAAAAAAGAAAAAAAAAGAGGAAGGGAGGGAAGGAAAGAGGGATGGAGGGAGAAAGGAAACTTGAGGGTGGTATTGTCATCTCAGGGTGAGGAATGAGGAAGGGTGATTTTGCAGGAAATTGGCAGAGTAGAGAGTTAAGTTCATGTATCGGTGATGACAGCAGATGCCCGCTGTCTCCCTTCCCTCCTGTCTCTCTTCTGGTGGGACAGCGTTGTGCTTCCTTGGCTGCTGCAGTGCTGGGGAGGAGAGGCACCGTTCTCTGTGGAGACCCGCTGTGGCCTGTGTTTTGCTTCTGCCAGTGTTCAGGACAGGGAGACCAGCAGGTAGTCAAGTGGGGTCTGATGGACGGCAGAGCTCGGTTCTAGGATCTCCTCATTGTGGGGACCCCACGAGCATTTCTAAGGAAAGCGTGGCATCCCCGCTGCTGGAGGCCACCACACTGAAGACTGTAAAGAGCTGAGGTCTGAAAGTGAGTGACAGTGGTGACAGGGAGAGGGTGGGCACAGAAACTCTAGTTCTGGGATTCTGGAGGAGTTCCATGGCGCAGAATATTCATTAAGGCTTATCCATCACCTACGGAAGGGGAGGGGACCTTAGCGGAGCACCTGCTAATTTCCCTTTTCTCGGGTCTCTCACCAAGCCACCTTCTCCATGGACACATGGGGGGGGGGTATTGCTAACCCTCCACGCAGTGAAGCAATATTCTGTTAGCGGTTATGTCTGATTCCTTTCTGAAGGTATGTATTACACTCTTCCTCCACCTCTAATGCTCTTTCCAGGATATTGTAGTTACCCTGGGTTTGGAATTTGTTACATTACTCTGCTTGTTGCTCCCTTTCTCTGTGCGGGTGCCTGTGTGTCTATGTGCCCGTCATTGTTGATTTAGTCGGCGTGAATGCTCTCCACAAAGGCTGGGGAGACCATTTGCATGGGTGTTTACCGTCGCTGACATCTCTGGACATGTGTCCAAGAATAAAGCCTCTGTTCACAGATCTCCAGAGACTGATGCAACTTCACCCGGAGACTCAACTCCTGGCCTCAAGCTCTGGCGGCCCTGGGTATGCAAAGCCAGTGCTGAGGGCTGCTGAGGGCCTGTACTTAGGTCCTGCTCTGCTTCCCAAGCTCCAGCTTTGTCCGGGGATATCATGGCTAACGCCTCAACCAGAGTGCCGTGAAACCCAGGAAGAGCCTTTTCACAGCAACAGCCCCTCACTCTGCAACCCTGGCTCCTGGACTGAGGTCTGAATTCTCTGCAGTCTCATATGTCTGAAAACTCCTGCATCTGGAAGCTTCTTCCTCAAGATCCCTATTCTCACTTCTCAAGTTACATTCTCATAACTTTCTCAAGCAACAGTGGCTGGTGGCCTACTTGAGGTACACACATGTTCCCCAACACCTTGAAATGCAAATACTTCTGTCCTGACTTAAGTCCCTAGGTTTTGGTTCTGGATGGAGGCCGATCCAGCCTTGAAGAGCAGAACGCTGGTATAGATCGGAGCACTCTGAAGGACTACAAGTTTGTTTGTGTCAATGCTCAACCTTGTGGGATCACAGCATATAGATGGGGCTGGTGACCCTCTACAGATGCTGTGCTGGAACCCCAAATAGGGAGGGGCAAAGAGGCAGAGAAGAAGTTTTCCAAGGTTACCAAATGTCCTTTTTAAAAAAAAAAAAATGTTATTTGTATGGGTGTTTTGCCTGCATGTATGACTGAGTCCCACACACATGCCTGGTGCCGGGCCAGGAGAAGGGATTAGATCCTTGGGAACTGGAGTTACAGAAAGTTGTGGGTCACTAAGAGGGTGCTAAGAATCCAGGACCCGTGGAAGAGTGACCAGGGCTCTGATCTGCTGAGTCATCTCTCCAGCCTCACCAAAGGCCCTTTCTAGAAGGAACTGCTTACCACTGCTGAGTTTAGCTGGGTTGAACTGTTGTGTGGGTCACTGACGTTTCAGGTTAAATTACAGAATGTTCTGCAGCAGAAACACATTAAAGTTTATTGGCAAGTTGTGAAACACAGCCTAATGAATTAGACAACTATTCACATGAAATGGATGAGTAAGTAGGTATGCATATCTCATGGTTACCTGCATACTTCTCTCTCTCTCTCTCTCTCTCTCTCTCTCTCTCTCTCTCTCTCTCTCTCTCGTGTGTGTGTGCTTGTGTGTAGGAATATGTGTGTGTAACTATTTTGATATTCTAACCATTGATGTATTTTATGTTTAAAAGGAATTAATGCTTGAAACAGAATGTTATGGAACATTTAATAACCTTGAAGAATTAATTTAACCTTGAGGAAACTGAGCTTCCAGCCAGCTGGGGAACTTAAGAAAGAGACAAGAAAGCTTAGATGAGGTAAACATTTGACAAACAGGAAAAATAACAGGCCGAGACTAGGGGTTCTCCTAGGAGCCGTGACAGAAGGCTCTGGAACTGTGGCTCTTCCAATCTAGAAAGTGACAGAAGATGGCACTGGGGGCTGCAGATAAAAACTAAGGTGAAACCAAAATCAAGGGGGAAGCACTAAGAATGATGTCATTTCCTGCTGCTTTCTTCCCGCTAGGTACTGAGCGTGAATCTCGATGGATTCTCAAGCCATCCCTGTACATCCCTGGTGTACCACTGAGGGCATTCCTTGACAAAAGCAGCCTTCCTGAGGTCACACAGCTAATCAGAGGGAAAGGCCAGATAGGAACCCAAGGAGTCTCCATGGCTTCAAAGCATAGTGCTAAGTGCCTGAGGGGCCCTGGCCTCTGAATTTCAGCGGGGTCACGTAGGGGTGTGCACTTGGCACAGTCGAGGAGGTGACGGGGCCAATACTTCTGGGTTCCAAAGACTGTTCTGACAGTGAAGAATGGCAGCCTCCTCCGTAGCAGGCTTCCAGCCACAGGGGTTCTTAGTGTGGTAGAAGGAAAACAAGTGGGGCTCTCTTACCAGACCCCCGGATTAGGGGCAAAGTGGCTGTTGCTTCCATCTGAAGTACAAAGACTGGCAGCCTACAGTAGCCATTTAGGTATTTTGCAAGGAGATAGAAGGCAGGAATTTCTATTTAGACACAAACTTTGAGATCCAGTAATCCATGCTCCCTTATAAGGCAGAAATCTATTTTTATTCATTTGATACTTAAGAAAAAAATGGCATGCCTACTAGGTAGTGGGCACTCTGCCCAGCTGGATGCTCTGTGCTCACAGAGGTATCGTCTCCCCTGGAAGAGGAGCGAGTAGAAGGGATGGGGCCTCAGGGAAGGCAGTGTGGAGTCGCCTTGACAATTCCCACGCCTCATGATGAGTGTGCCTCCGCCAGCAGCTTGCTCTATTTTAAAACAGCCATGACTATCTGATAGAAAGTCTCTCCCGCCACTGAAGCCAAATCGAGAGACAAAAATAGTTGCAGCTAGGTTGTCAACAAACCGGCTGCAGGCATCCAGAGTGTGGGCAGCTAGATACTGCTCAGGACACTCAGGAGAGGTTCTGTTGAGACATGTGACCTCCGAGGTGGCTCTTAAGGGATGGGTTGGAGTTCCTTGGAGGAAAGAGCAGGAGAAGGACACAGCACACAATGGTGTAGATGGGCAAGAATCTAACATACGTAGGGAGACCCGAAAGGTTTGGTGTTACAATGTCAGGGCTCTGGGAAGTGGGAGAGGGTGGTGGAAACAGGATAACTCAAGGCCAGGAAGGAAGGGTCCGAAGCTTCTAAAATTTGCCTACATAGGTGCTGGAGCCCGTGTCAGAATCACCTGAAGGACTTGTTGAGACCCATCCTGATGACTTGGGCCCCATCCCTGAGTTTCTGATTCATTAGGTCTGGGGTGGGGTTGGTGGATTTGCATTTCTAGAATGTTCTGAGGGGCTGTCACTGCACGGAGGAAGATCACTGAGTCATTAGGCAGTGAGGAGTGCACGAGAGGTCCTTCAGCCTGCGTTTCAGAAGACGGCCTCGGTGTCAGCCTTGTTAATAGAGACACAGGAGACAGCATCCTGGAGGCAGAGCTGGGTGAGGAGGCCTGCAGGGAGGAGAAGGCAGTAGGGAGCGAGAGCAAATCAGATTAGAGAAACAGTTTACAGATAGGTGCAGTTAACATGATTTGTGATGAGTTAGGTGTGCAAGATGAAACTCGGAGGTATTACAGAGAACATGCCCCTTCAGATCTGGTTCTGAATCCACTCTGAGAACATAACAACGTGAAGGAACCATGAGCAGTGAGTCCAAGGTGCCCATGGAACTTCAAGGGAAGGATTCCTCCAGTGCAAAAGTTGATTGTTGACCTGCTTGAAACAAACAAAAAATAAATAAATAAAAACAAGCAAAGAAAAATCAATTAAAACACACACACACACACACACACACACACACACCTTGGAAAGAGCCCAGCACCTCTGAACATCTCCATGTACTAATGAGTCGATTCTAAGTTCAGCGAAAGCCAAGGCCATCAGCCTCATCAGCAAACCAGAAAGTGGGGGTCACCTCCCTCAAGGGAGCCATGGCTGAGGCCTCTATTTCAGAATGTCCAGCTCATCTGCTATGTAGTTTCAGAAGCTGAAAAGGCTGCTGGGAGATTGCTGAGAAGAGGGAATGAGTAAGGGAGGTCCAGCATAACCTCTCAAGTAAATAAGTAAATGTCATGACGTGGGGATAGGCCTTAGACGGCAGTGTTTGCATACTGCTGTGAAAGACGTTTCTGTTCTCTCTCTCTCTCTCTCTCTCTCTCTCTCTCTCTCTCTCTCTCTCTCTCGTGTGTGTGTGTGTGTGTGTGTGTGTGTGTGTGTGTGTGTGTGTGTGTTGTAGTACTCTGGATTAAATCCGGGTTTTCACAAATGCTAGGCTGTGAAGCAAACATTTCACTACATAGGGACTCATACTCTGTATGTAGCCCAGGCTGACCTCAGACTCATGATTCTCCTAGCTCAGCCTCTTGAGGGCTGAGTGCTGGGATTGCAGGCCAACCTCCAAGAAAGAGGTAACAAACCTGATCCCCCAAATGCAAATGTTAATGGTATTTGAAAGTGAGTCCCTTAGAAGGTAACTAAGATGAGATCGGTGAGGTCATGAGGGCAGGTCCTCTCTGAGAGCTTTAGAAGTAAAGGAAGCAGATCTGAGCTAGCATGCTTGAAGCATCTCATCATCTGATGCTCTTTGCCATGTTCTGATGCTCAGTGCTGGCATCATATTCCTGGGATCCTCAGCCTCTAACCAGCCTCAGGAATCTTGGTACAGCAGCAGGAAGCTGACCAAGCCAAAAGCTGACACCTAAGAATCTGATCATTCCCTGGGTGAACACTTTCCCTAGCTGTGGCTGCAGGAAAGCTGCATGGTCAACAAGGAAAAGCTTGCAGGAAGCAAATACCTTTGTGCTCCGGCACACTCAGACATGCCTTCCCAACCTCAAATGCTCTTCCCTTGTCCTAGGCACCACCCGTCATCTGATTCAACCATGCTCTATCTTCAGGTCTTGGGTTTTTATTTGTTTGCTTATGTGTGTGTGTGTGTGTGTGTGTGTGTGTGTGTGTGTGTGTGTGTGTGTGTGCGCGCGCGCACGCGTGCACACGAAAGCATGCATGCATGCATGCATACACACATAGGTGTATTTATGTGTCCAAGTATACGTGGCAGCATGCAGGCAGACATGGTGCTGGAGAGGTAGCTGAGAGTTCTACATCTGAATCTGCAGACAGTAGGAAGAGAGAGTGAGCCACTGGGCCTGGCTTAGCTTCTGAAATCTCAAAGCCTACTCCCATTTTGACACTTCTTCCAACAAGGCCACACCAATCTAACAAGGCCACTCATCCTAATCTTTTCAAATAATACCACTTTCTATGAGCCTATGGAGGCCATTTTTATTCAAACCACCATGCCCACCTTGTTTTCTGAGACAGAGTTTCTCACTAAGAAGGACCCAAAGCTTGCCTGTTAGGTTAGACCAGAAATCTAGGGAGCCCCAGGGATCTACCTGTCTCCACCTCCCCAGCAGTGGGATTATTAGTGTGTGACACATGTGTTTATATGGTTGCTAAGAATCAAACTCGGGTCCTCGTGTATACATGGCAAGCACTTTCTGACTGAACTATCTCCCTGGCTCTCAGGGCTTAGCAAGCAAGCAAGCAAGAAAGAAAGAAAGAAAGAAAGAAAGAAAGAAAGAAAGAAAGAAAGACTCCTTTTCCTTAAGGAGCCTCTAAGGGGCCTCTCCTGTCATGTCCTGGAGTTATTTATGGGCAAGCCTTTCTTCTCCCATTTTATATTCTCATAGGAATGAATTATATTTCAACTCACTTAGCACAACTGAAATTATATATGTAAAACTATTTGTGTAATTACTTATCCACCAAGTTGTCCCATTTGGCTCTGTGCCATTGTGTGTCATCCTGTTTGAGGCAGAACTTTATCCCAAAAGCTGTGTCTAGGCTACCAGTAAGCACTAAATCAATATTTGTGCAAAACAATGAATGAGTCCCCTTCATACCTGCAGTTAAGATAGGGAGGGGTCCAACCATGGAGAGAAGAGGAGTTCTGAAGAGGGCTTTGTTATCTTTCACTACTTAGACATCTACGATGAGTTAGCATTGATGATATAGAATAACAATGTCCCTTTCTAGACAAAGATATTTTTAGGTTTTCATTGTTACTTAAAAAAATTGTACAAAATATGGGTTTACTATATTTTGCTTGTATTTATTTGTTCTCTACTACCCAAATTCTGTTCCCTCTCCTTCCTCTCTGCCTAAAGATTTGAGGCTCTTTTCTTTGCATCTGAGTGAAATGTTGGAAATGAGACTCAAATTGGAAGAAAACAAATTTTAAGCATAGCTAAAGAAAGCATTATCCAGGGTTTGCGAATCCAAGACAAAGAACATCTAATGCCGAGCTGGTGGACACTAATCCACCCTCCGTGCACCCATTCTACGAGGTCGTATAGAAGCTCCAGTGTACCTGGTCATCTTTTGGGATGCAGTTAGAAGAAAAGTGACAGACATGGGCAAATCAGAGTCATGCCTTCCTGAAGTTTCCTTTAGAGTCAGGCAGGGGCAAGGGTTTCACTTGGGAAAGCTGGAACAGAGCTAGAACCCAGGGAAAGGATAGAGGACGAATGGAGAGTTCGCAGGGGGTAGCACACAAGGTCAGGAGGCCTCTGAGAAGTAGTTCATGCCAAGGAGTAATTCATGGTCCCAATTAAGGCATGGGATCTCTAACCAATCAAAAGCCAAACTTGGACAATAAAAGTGTAAATAGGGCCAGATTTCTGAATCACTTCCCCTTTCTTCAATTCTGTGTGAAACGTTCTGTGTTTTATCGGGAACTTTAGACATTGATTTTTGCAAACAGAGAACTCAACACTGTTTGTTCCACACCCACCCCGGGACTTCTACCCATCAAACCTGTTCCTCTGCAGAAGAGCGTACTACAAATGAACCATTTTCCTGCCATAGGGCAGGTCTCCTGGTCCCCTTCCAACGTTGAAAGGCCCCAGGAGCAGGCAATAGGCAGGGTCACACCCTCTGAATTCCTATGCCTAGGGCTCCTGCTGGCAAGTCTTCAGCCAGAGTAGGTAGGGACCTTGGCCCCACCCAGAGCTAGGTTTCTACCTCTGACACCCTAAGATTTCCTCTAAAGCAAACACCGAGAAGGCTCTTCTTGGGGATTCTCTCAGAGCTGTCATTGAATCATTTGTACCCGACAACTAACAGTTTTCTATCCTGAAAAAAAAGGAGTATAAAAACATTTCTGATTCAGTTTTGAAGTGACCTGGGAGCTAATTTAGATGGCTAAGAGAGCGCTGGGATTTCACCAAAGGTAATTCGAGCTGTGTGGGCTCTGGGACACACGGGAAAGGGCCAGACTATAGCCGATCCAAAACTACTAAGTTGCCTAGACTTCAGAGAAGCTAGGCAACACAATCAGAAATCAAACAGCCCATGCGGCGTGACAACCAAGCCTTCCATCTTTTTTTTCCATATTGCCTGTGATAAAATATCCTGACCATAACAACCTGAGTGAGAAGGGCTTTAGTGTAGCTCACAGTCCAAGGTCGTGGTGGTGAAGCCAAGATGACCGAAGGATGAAACAGTGGGTCCCATCACAGCCATAATCGGGAAACGAGGGCAGTAAAAGCATGCTCACGTCATATATTTATATAGTCTAGGGCTCATGAGGGGACAATGGTCCTGCCCACTGTCCAGGAGGGCTTCTTATGACAGCTAAGGCAATCAAATCATCTCACACACACTCCAGAAGCCCATCTTCCTCTGAGGTGTTTCTAGATTCTGTGGGCGACACTAAATCATCACACTGCTGTAGGGCTGGCAGAAGAGCATCAGGCGGGGCCCAGCAGATCTATCTCACCGGGCTGCTGCTCTATCTGCGATGGGCTTTTCACTCTCGGTTCCCTTTTAGGGACCTAGATTTTTTTCCATGTGCAGTCTTCAATCCATGGCTAGCAGACCCTACAGATGCCAATTGTGTGGTCGGTACTGTGGAGTCACACAGGTACACATGGTACTACTTCTGGCACTTGCCCTCACGTGAGCTACCTAAAACAACTTCTTTAATAGCCTGTGCTGTAGAACGCTGCTGCTGTTGCTCACCCCTGATGAACAACAAAAACTGTATCTTAAACAGGAGCCTAGGGCTTCTTATGGCATTGAATCCTAGGGAATTCCTGAGAACCCCGGTGGGGGTGCAGGGAAGGCTCCAGGGTGGACAAGCCAGTGGGAGAGAAGAGAAGCTCTGGCAACAGTAACCACTAACTGAGAGAGCAATGGTTTGGTATTTTAACAACTGGTCCAGCTCAAGCACCATGTTGCCTCCTCTGATGTTGTCAGCATGGCACACAAACATGAGAGGAAGTCTCTTCCCAAGAAAGAGGGCTGAGTACAGTGTTTGTTGTGAAACCTGCACAATAAAGCTGGTTGGAAAAAACCAGTACCACAGAGATGGTAGCCCCAAGCCTCAGCAGCACGGCAGAACATCCTGTGGGACCATTCGCTGCCAGAGCATGAGGAAACCAGGCTGTCTGCAAGCCCCAGAGAGGAAATCCAGCTGCTAGACCCACAGAACAGTATCCTACTGGTTGCTACCTTTCCCCTTAGGAAAATTTTTTTTCTAGTATAGCTGAAGTCAGTTGAGTGCCTTGGATTTCTAAATCCAGATTAAATGCAAAAGAAGTTTTCTTAGAATTGCAGCTTCAGAGATGCAAGGAGCAGAGGATCCCTGATGCCAGCAGCTCCCTGTGCAGACGCCTCCCATCTTCTGTATGCTGTGGTCCACAGTGCTCCCAAAAAACACCCGCCCTGGTGCTTGGGGCTGAGGGTGGGGGCGGGGGCAGTAGTACAACCTCTGTATTGGTTGTAGTTTTACATACAAGACTCATGGCCACCTGTGTGCTGCCCAGCCCTGATAAAGACTGACTGAATTGACTGCCACTGGACCCTTGACCTCTTCTGGCCGTCATCAGACCCCATGTTCCACCACAAGGTATTTGAGATAGGAAAAACACACTACAGAGGAGAGAGCATGGCATCGGAGGAATCAAATCTCTCTGCGCATCCATGTCCCCCCTGCCACAGCACCAGCTCTGGACATGACCCTTCTGCCTTCCTCTTTGATATACATATTGTAGCCCAACCTCCTGGGGGGGGGGAGGAGCGGGGACGAACACAAGGTGATAGCCTTTTCAGTAGCTTTGTGACTTGCTTTTAAGAATAAGGACCTCTTTATTACGTAGAAGTGAGTTAGGGGAAAGGAGATTTTCCTCCATAAGCAAGGAAATGGGAGAGTGGAGATACTGCAAAATATGCAAGCAGAGAGCATAGAGTTCTGTGCACAGAAAGGCCTGCTGGATCTTTCTAGAGAGAATGGACATAGTCTTGAGGAAGAAGAAGATCCTGTGCCCTATGGAAATGAGCCAAGAGACAGGCATTTTTGTTTGTTTGGTTTTGTTTTTTGGTTTTAGGTTTTTTTTGTTTTTTTTTTTGTTGTTGTTGTTTTTTTTTTTTTCGAGACAGCATTTCTCTGTGGCTTTGAAACCTGTCCTGGAACTAGCTCTTGTAGACTAGGTTGGTCTTGAACTCACAGAAATCTGCCTGCTTCTGCCTCCCGAGAGCTGGGATTAAAGGGCATGCACCACCACCGCCCAGCAAGTAGCTTTTAATAGATGAGACACCATAGGCCAAAGGGTCTTATCTATCTAGAAGGGTTTTATTCAGACCGACATAGTGAACTAGCTACGTGGTAGCTCCAGTGTAGATCCTAGGATGCCCCCACACCATCGCTAGAAAGTAGACAGGTTCAAAGTCACATAGAAGAGCACGACCTGAAAAAAACATCAGATTCTGATGTAGGAGGGTCTTCTGTCTATATGTTACTTTCATTGGTCAAATAAAGAAACTGCCTTGGCCTTTTGATAAGCCAGTCCTTAGGTGGGTGGAGTAGACAGAACAGAATGCTGGGAGAAAGAAGCAGAGTCAGGCTGACACCATGGCTCTCCTCTCCAAGACAGATGCAGGTTAGACTCATCCCAGTAAGCCACAGTCACATAGTGATATACAGATTATTAGAAATGGGTTAATTAAGATGTGAGAGTTAGCCAAGAAGAGGCTAGATATAATGGGTCAGGCAGCAATTTAATTAATATGGATCTCCGTGTGATTATTTCTGGCAGGACAGAACAAGGGGCCACGTTCCTCTTTAAAACAAAATCCCAGCTTCAGAGGCTGATGGAAGACTCAGGAAGTCACAGTTGTTTCTTCGCTCACCCTCTCTCGGGTCAGAACCATTCTGACCATTCACTAATCCCCTCCTCCTGATGAGAGCTGACTCTGGCCCCTGCTGTTCTAGTCTCTTGCAGCTGGAAATCCAGATGCTGGGTCCCAGTCCCAGGGTAACCATGCTGTCCACATGGTTTCCTCTTAGCCTGTCATGTTTCTGTGTAACTTTTGACATGAACCCTGCTTCATATCAGCATGACTGTCAGTGACGTCATTATCCTCAGGGTGCCTTGTATCCTCTCTCAGTCCCGGGACCCACAGGCCTGGTCCAAGGCAGCAATTCACCCTCTCTTCCTCACCCCATGAGCAAAGCAAGGACGTTACAATTCCTCAGGATGTGGGGAGACAAAAAGTTCAGGTCTTGGCCTTTAGGATCACAAGGCTTCTAGTTGCCAGCCACCTTGGGCAAGATGCTGAGGAGTGAGCCGAGAGAATCTGCAGAACTTCACAGGGCAGCTAGCCCTGCAAATGCCATGGTGAACAACAACAAACCCTTCCTCGAAGAAGGCGGGGAGCCACAGCTGAGGCTGACGTTGTCCTCTGACCTTGCCCCCCCTTGCTCACATACATACGACATAATAATATTTTAAGGTGATGCCAGGATAAAAAAGAATAACAAACACATGGAGTTCTGGCTCTCTTTTTCTTTTTCCTTATCTCATACAATACATTCTGACCATCGTCCCTCCTCCCTTCACTCCTCCCAGCCACTCTCCCCTACCTTCCTTCTCCCCTAGATCCACTGCTCCTCCATTTCCCTTCAGAAAAAAAAGCAGACCTCTTGGGGATAACAAAGAGCATAACAAGTTACAATAAGATCAGGCATAAACCCTCATATCAAGGCTGGATGAGGCAACCTAGTAGGAGGAAAAGGGTCCCAGGAGTGGGTAAAAGAGTCAAAGACAGCCCCACTCCTGCAGTTAGGAGTCCCACAAAAGCCCCAAGTTAAATAACACAACATGCATACAGAGGACCTACTGCAGACCCATGCAGGCTTGGTGGTTGTCTCTTCAGTCTCTGCGAGTCCCTATGAGCCCTGTTAAGTTTTGTGGGCTGTGTTCTCCTGATGTCCTTGATCCCTCTGGCTCCTGCAATCCTTCCTCCCTTCTTCCAAGGGGTTCTCTGAGCTCTGCCTAATGTTTGGGTGTGGGTCTCTGCATCTGCTCCCATCAGATACCAGAGGAAACCTCTCTGATGACAATTAGAGCCCTGTCTGGCTCTTGAACTGGGAACTTCTCCATTTGACCCATTAGAGTCCAAATCTCAGAGGAAGCTGTGACTTCCCCGTAGTCACAAATAGTATGGTCAAGGAAACAGCTAACCTCTTCAGAGCTCAAGCCTCAGGGATCACCAGGAGGCTTTCCCCAGTAGACTGCTGAGGGGAAATTCTAGTTCCCACCAAGTTAGGGCTCTCTGGCTCCAGTCAAAGGTCTTCACACATGATGCTCTCTTTTCTGGAGCTCTGGTCCTCTCTTCTTGTTTCTTTACTTCTTGTGGATGTTTACGGTATGCATGTGTGTTTATAAATTCATCACATGTGTATGTACAACGTGACTGTGGAAGTCAGCCACTTATGTCAGGTGTCTTCCCTGATCACTAGCTCTTATCTATGGAGCAGGGTTTCTCACATGAACCCAAAGTTCATCAATGATACATCTAGTCTAGATGATGTAATGATGGGTGACCACGTGTCTGCTCGGCATTTATGTGGGTTCTGTAGGTTCAACCCTCACAATGTGCAGTGAGCTCTCTACCTGCTGAGCCTTCTGCCCAGCCATACCCTCTGCTTTTTTTTTCTTGAAGGGAAATATACAGCTTACTAGCTGCTGTATAACTTTCCTGCGAATCCTCTATAGAACTGCAGAAACTTAAGGCAATGTGTAAACATGATGGCCATTGTTCACCAAGAATTAAAAGTTTCATAATGATGAGAACAAAACCCATGTCCAGGGTCTGTCTACACACAGTGCTTGTGCAATTGCCCAGGCTCCTGCCTATGACATCACCCACACCCATGCCTGCTCTGGCATTCAGCACACCTGACCCAAAGGCCAGTGTCAGCAGTACCTAGCACACAGGAGACACAGGAGCAGCCTAAGGAAGGGTGGAAAGTAGAGACAGGAGAATCTCCAGAAACTCGCAGGGCTTCTGGCTTGGTGAACTCAATGGTAAACAACAACAAACCCTGCATGGAGAAGATGGGAAGTGACTTTTGCTACCCGAGAGTGTCTTCTGACTGTCCCCCGGCTCTGGAACGGTGTCTTCTATGTCCATTGGCTCTACCTGGTCAAATTTTCTCTGATTTTGGATGTCAGGGTTGCTCATTTGTCTTTCAGCAGCTTCGTCTTCAACCATTTTGTTTTGGTTTCTATGCCACACAGAACCTCAGCGCACAGCGTTCATGTCAGACCCCAACTGAATGTCCACACCATGAGAGCTGTATCCATGTGACTCTCTGACCAAAATAAGGGATGGTCAACAAGATACGACTGTGGGTGTGAATGTGGGCCCCGGAGCCCAACAAGAGCCAGGGCCCTGTTTCATCCAGCAAGATCCATGTAAACTGACCTACGTTAGTCCCTTAGTTACTTCCCTTCCTCCTGTGTTCTAGTAGAGACAAAACACCCAATGACACAAGTCACTGGTGCACTAAGTCGGGGGTTGCAGGTAACATGCTGAGCAGAGCCAAGCCCTGCACAGTGACACACGGTAGGATCCTTAAGGCATTTGTTAAAGGTTTCATCCAGGAAATCAGAGAGAATTAGTGGTGGGTGGGAAGGGCCCTGCCTCTGTCTCTGAGTCACCTGCCATCCCTTTCCTTTGGGACCTGATTGGGAGCTTCCCCTCTGCAGTGTGTATCTTGTCACCAGTGCCCTGTCACAGGGGGGCTTTCTTCCAGGGAGACTTGGGGCTGCAGCTCTTTCCTGACTGAGTACAAAAATCAGCTCAAAGGCCAACTGGTGATGGCCAACTGTGTTCTCAGGCCAACCCTGACCCATAAAGACCACGGGGCAAAACTAGACCCACAGTTGCCAAAGATCAACGTCACACGGCCACATCCGAGAAACCTCCCCTGATTTTAGTCTCCTGCCTTGGATCCTATCATTCCCAGTATCTCTCCTAACTCAAGGCTCAATTTGTTTGAAGCTGTCTCCCACATTTCCGGTATGTTTTTGGAATTGTGTGCCAAAGTCAGCTTTTCAAAAGACCCACATGGCGTAGAGCTGAATTTTCCCAGGGATCTAAAAGAAATGGTGAAATCATAATCACCCCTACATTTGTGCGCAATGTATCCAGCGCCTCCCCCACATTTTGAGCCCATTTATTTACTCATTTTTGCTCCAGTTCAACATTCATTCATTCATTCACTCACTCACTCATTCACTCAACAGATTTCAAGTACCTCCTAGACACAAGCCATCATCTGGGGGTTCAGCACACTTCCTGCACACAGCATCCAGTCTGGCAATGTCTCCTTTGCTAGATGGGCAATGAGATGCTCAGGCAAGAGTGCTTGATCTGATAAGTGCTAAGGTGAGGAGAGAGAGAAGGGAGAGAGAGAGAGAGAGAGAGAGAGAGAGAGAGAGAGAGAGAGAGGAGCAAAACCAGAGACAACCCAGAAGACCCTGCGGTGAAGCGCAGGCTCTCATTTCAAAGGAGAGAAGGAAGGGTCGGGACTAGTCTTGCTGGTAGCCTGGGATGTGAGCAGAGGCTTGGGAAGAGGTTGAGAAGTGATTTGTGTGGAAATCCCCAGCAAAGAGCATTCTGAGTTAATTGCTCCAAGGCAAGGACATGTCTGGCATGCGTTGGAAAGTCAATCGGATTAATTCTAATGAGCCTCTGCCGGTGACTCTGGCCTTCTGTGGGCAGACCTAATAATGCCGCTCTTGTTTCCGTTTGTATTGTGTTTTTGAGATCTGGGCTTTCTGGCCTCAACTTTCCATTTGTTTATGCGAGGCAATAAAGACAAAATAAAATGAAACGAACAAAATAATTACCTAGATTGTTGCAGGCCAAGGGTGACCACTGAGGTTCTAAGCGTGGGCTGTGGAGGCTTTGTAAAGTCTGCATCCCTAGGCATGGAACCTCACACCCCTGGCTCTTAGAAAGAAGTCCCTCTGGGCATCTGCACTTATAGCCCAAACACAAGGGCTGTGCACCTGTAATGCTTATAAAGTTAGGGACAAGGGGGTGGGTGGGGTAGGTGCAGTGCTGGTGAGAATGGGAGGTGCTTGCTTCCCCCCCACCCCCAGCTAGGAAGGGATTCCCTGTCTTTGAACCACACTACTGAAAGCTTGCCCTAGGCAGCTGTGTGCACAGAGCCATAGGGATTACAGGAGGGCAGGCTGTTCTGGGAGGTGTTGGCTGCATGGCCTGTGATGTCAATAAACACCAACACCTCATTGACCAAAGTCCTCCAGGGCCCTGAGTGCCTACCC